>NC_090657.1:139072155-139247761 GCF_040937935.1 Hyperolius riggenbachi
CATGGGCCTCTTGACTGCATTTCTGATCAGCACTCTCCTTGTTCGGCCTGTGAGTTTAGGTGGATGGCCTTGTCTTGGTAGGTGTACAGTTGTGCCATACTCCTTCCATTTCTTTTTTTTTTTAAAGAGTAACTGTTAGCCCCAAAAATCAAATTTAAATCTCTATTGCAATGTTTTAATTACTTTGTAAGGGAGCCAAAAAGGCAATGCAGAAGTTAAAGTGCAATCTAATTTTTTTTACTGTGTAGCCTTTTCCCCAAGCTCCTAAGGAGGACGCAAAGCCGTATAACAGATACTGCAGAGCATGCAGAGCATGCCCATGTCTGCCCGACCCCCCTCTCCCCCCCCCCCCAGGACCAGGTGCCGATGTCTGCCCGACCCCCTCTCCCCCCCCCAGGTCCATGTGCCGATGTCTGTCCGCGCCCCCCCCAAGAGCCGATGTCTGTCCGACCCCCCAGGACCAGGTGCCGATATCTTCTCACCCCAACAGCTGACACGGAGAGAGAGCGGGAGCGGAGTACATCTACACACTTCCAGCGCCACCACCGCAGAGCAGCCGCCGCCGTGCATCTCTCTCCTGCTCGTGATTCTCTCACATGTGACTCGGCGGCAGCTGCTCTGCGGTGGTGGCGCTGGAAGTGTGTAGATGTACTCCGCTCCCGCTCTCTCTCCGTGTCAGCTGTTGGGGTGAGAAGATATCGGCACCTGGTCCTGGGGGGGTCGGACAGACATCGGCTCTTGGGGGGGGGAAGGGGGCGGACAGACATCGGCACCTGGACCTGGAGGGGAGAGGGGGTCGGGCAGACATCGGCACCTGGTCCTGGGGGGGAGAGGGGGGAGAGGGCAGACATGGGCATGCTCTGCAGTATCTGTTATGCGGCTTTGCATCCTCCTTAGGAGCTTGGGGAAAAGGCTACAAAGTAAAAAAATTAGATTGCTTTTTAACTTCTGCATTGCCTTTTTGGCTCCCTTACAAAGTAATTAAAACATTGCAATAGAGATTTAAATTTGATTTTTGGGGCTAACAGTTACTCTTTAAACAAATTTAATTGAAGATTATACATACATACATGACAGATATATAATAAAGAGAGAAATTACAACTGTCTTTATTTTGTCGCTGCTTCTTACATTAATCAATCATGTACATTTTTCTTCAATAAACATCTGAATTACATCATAATCTTGTGTATATTGTCTTTTTCAACCTGTTGACCATATTCAAAAATATTTGTATCAATGATATAATAGTGGTTGTTTCTATGGTAATTTTTCACCAATATCTATCTCATATGTTATGAAAAAAGAATTTGTGTATTGATGCATTCAAAATAAAGAAGCATTGTTTTTTAACACTAACAACCTAATATCCTACCTGCCCTATTGTGCCGTGTGCCCGCCACCCATTTCCCTCCTTCACCCTTAAATCTCCAGGGAACCCAGATATCCCCCAATTTTCTGTTTTAAATACCATTCCGTTCCTTCCAATGGCTTCATTAGATCAATAATTTGCTCTCTGTTAAAGACTTTTTCAACATATTTCCTCCATATTTTGAAAAATTTCTGTATAGATTTGTATGAAAATGTATCTAAATTTAGTCTTTCTATGTGGATAAGATGATTCAAGATGTTTTGAAGCAATAGGAGGGACGGAGGTTTTTCTTCTAGCCACCGTTTTAGCACTGCTTTCTTAGCTGCTAATAACAAAAAATGCTCAAATTTAGTTAGTGACAGCACTTTATCTGTTTCAAGTAAAGAGAAACTATGAAATATACATAATAAAGGGTCTTTTTTCCTCTCGAGAGCAGTTACGGAGCTCGCGAAAGCCAACACTTGATCCCAAAACAGTTGGACAGATGGACATAACCACATCATATGGTTTAAGTCAGGAGACATATCTAGACATTTGGGGCACTTAGAAGGAGACATCACCGAGTCATGTTTATAGGGTCCTTTTATGGGTATATATGCTCTGTGGACATGCTTAAAATACATTTCCCTCCAATCTTCATTCACTATACACTTCCTGCCTGATATCCACCCATCTCTTGTCGCATTGTCGAATTCTTCTTCCGTTATGTTAATTAGTGCTGACCATTTCTGAGCATGCCTCCCATAGGATGGTTTCACTGTTCTAACTTCTCATTATTAGGGAGTATAATCGAGAAAGACTGTTTGTTTTTTAGGTGTAATAGTAATTGCTCAAAAGCGTCATTAGTACTAATTGACAGTCTACCTCCTAGTATATTCCTCATATAATTTTGGACCTGGGAATAATAAAATTGGTGATCCTTAGGAATGTTTTTGTTGCTAACGGCTTCATTAAATGACATAAGGGTTCCATCCTCTCGGAGCAGATCTCCTAATACAGTTATCTCAAGCTTTTCCCATGTACTATATGCCCCATGCATGCTGCCAGGTGTGAAGTCTGGAGTTGTTCTTAGTGGGAGTCTACCAGAAAGCAAACCAGGTAATGCAAATTTCTTTCTTACTTCTCTCCAGGTTATTATCGTATCTCTAAACAAGACATTAGATCTTATGTGTTTGGGTAATAACCGTAGTCTAGTATGTAAAATTCCAGGTAATGAAAATGGAGAAATTAACTCTTTATCCAATGGAGTGGGAGTATAATATTGAGTGTTTCCCAACCAATCTCGTATGTGTCTAAATATAGATGACAAATTATAGCTCCTAATGTCTTGTCTGGAAAGTTTAAGCCCATTCTATCTGATATTTCAACTTACCTAATGCTACTCTAGGTTTCTTTCCTGCCCATATAGATTTGACAAAAGCCGATTCCAATACTTTTAAATGCTTATGTTTAATCAAAAGTGGCAGGGTCTGCATAGGGTACAGAGGCCTAGCGAAGCTTACCATTTTTATAAGATGTATTCTGCCCATTAAAGAGAGCGGTAGTTTAGCCCACCCCTCAAGTTGTTTTAGAATTTTGTCTATAACTGGTGAAATATTAAGGCCATATAGTTGACTAATATGTTTTGGTACTTTAATTCCCAGATATGTTAATTGAGTCCGAGCTGATTTGATTTTAAGTTTATCTAACCAAGGTGTAGGACCTACTTCCTTTAAAAACATGACTTCACTTTTGTGGTAATTTATGGACAATCCAGAACAGTCCCCAAACCTATTTATGTGATAAATTATCTTGCCCAAGTCCCTCTGCGGATTAGATAGGTACAACATGTCATCTGCAAATAGAGCCGATTTGACATGTCTTGTGCCCACCTGTATACCTTGAAAGACATCGTGTTGGTAGAAGGACCGCGACAGTGGTTCTATCGCTATATTGAATAGCAAAGGTGATAATGGACACCCCTGTCGCGTGCCTCTGCCCAATCTCAGCTCGTCACTCGTTGCCCCCAACAACGATACTCTTGCAGAAGGATTCGAGTACATCAATTTTATATATGACATGAATTTTCCCTCAAAACCCATAGACTTCAATACCATTCCCAACCAAGACCACTCAATGCTATCAAAGGCCTTCTCGGCGTCTAACGCCAAGAAGGCCTCCGATCCCCCCGCCGGGTTCCCCAAGGGGCAGTGTTCCATCATAGCTAGTGTACGTCGGATGTTTATTACTGCGCTCCTACCCGAGACAAATCCCACCTGGGAGCCATGTATCAAACGTGGGAGGATTAAGGCCAATCTGCCTGCTAGAATCTTTAAAAGAAATTTAAAATCTTGGTTCAGCAGTGATATAGGTCTATATGAGGCTGAGTCTTGAGGATCCTTTCCCTCTTTTGGTATTAATTTAATAAAAGCCTCATTTGCTGTGGCCGGGAACTCACCTTTCCTTATGATATGATTATATAGAGAAGTCAAGTCCTCTTTTATATCACCTCTTAAAAGGCGAAAAAATTCAGATAAGAGGCCATCAGGGCCCGGTGCTTTACCTAAAGAGGAATGCTTTATGACTTCTGCTACTTCACCTATTGAGATTTTAGCATTTAAATAATCTCTCTCATCCTCTGTCAATTTCGTTAATTGTACCGACTCTAAAAATGTATCTTGGTCGCTTCGGTTTCTAGTTTTGGATGTATATAAATTTTCATAATATTCCCTAAAAATGTTAGCTACCTCCTTTGGATTTGTGTGAATTGTTCCTTTTTTGTCTTTAATATTAGTAATATATGAGACCTTATTTTTGGTAAAGACCAGATTGGCCAGCATCTTCCCAGATTTGTTTCCCCCCTTATAGCATTTTGCCGCTCGAAACGACCGGAAGGTCATATCATATCTCTCTAGCCATAAATCACAAGTTTGTTTAGCTGATGTCCAATTTTTTTGATTTTCCTCTGAGGAATTATCCTTGAATTCAATATATGCTTTTCTCACTTTAGTTGTAGCTTCAATATAGCATTTTAAAGCTATCTTTCTCTGGGAGGCCGCATAAGCTATGATATGCCCTCTAAAGACTGCCTTAGCAGTCTCCCAGAACAAGACAGGCCTATTTTTATGCAAGGCATTATGTTCTTAAAACTCTCGCCACCACATTTGCAGATCTGCAGCAAAATGTTTGTCCCTGTAAAGATATGTTGGGAATCTCCACTCTCTTTGAGTTTTGTATGGACATAAATGTAATGTTAATTTTAGTGGTGCGTGGTCTGAAAGGACCATCGCTTTAATATCTGCAGTTCCCACCGCTGTTATCAAGTTATGGGTTGCCAGCGCTAAATCTATCCTTGAGTGGGACAGATGTACTTTAGAAAAATATGTAAAGTCTATTTCCAGAGGGTGGAGATGCCTCCAACTGTCTATCAAACCTGTGTTTATCAAAAAAATTACATAAAGCTACATCATTTGCCAGACCTGTATGTATAGATTTATGTTTGAGTTTCCTATCTTCTTTTGGTGACGGCACTGCATTGAAGTCGCCTAGCACTAACTGTTTGGCATATGATGGAGCTTGCGATAACATATGAGTCAGATTATTATAAAATCTAGCATTATCTGAATTTGGAGCATAAATGCCCCACAAAGTTACATGTTGAGCATTAATTTCAAAATCTGCTCGAACCCAACGGCCATCTTTTGGGTCAAAATCTTGTCTAACTAATTTCCCTGGGAAAATTTTTTTAATTAACATAACTCCTGCCTTGCGACCCACAGAGAGAGCCCCAATAATCTGACCAACCCACATCTTGGCTATAAATTTAAATTCATGCTGTCTCAGGTGCGTTTCCTGTAAAACGACTATATCTGCCTTCATTTTATGCAAGTGATTTAAGACTTGTGTACGTTTTTGTGGCGTACGTAGTCCTTTAACCACCCTGGCGTTCTGATTAAATCGCCAGGGTGGCTGCGGGAGGGTTTTTTTTAAATAAAAAAAAAACTATTTCATGCAGCCAACTGAAAGTTGGCTGCATGAAAGCCCACTAGAGGGCGCTCCGGAGGCGATCTTCCGATCGCCTCCGGCGCCCAGAATAAACAAGGAAGGCCGCAATGAGCGGCCTTCCTTGTTTCGCTTATATCGTCGCCATAGCGACGAGCGGAGTGACGTCATCGACGTCAGCCGACGTCCTGACGTCAGCCGCCTCCGATCCAGCCCTTAGCGCTGGCCGGAACTTTTTGTTCCGGCTACGCTGGGCTCAGGCGGCTAGGGGGGCCCTCTTTCGCCGCTGCTCGCGGCGAATCGCCGCAGAGCGGCGGCGATCAGGCAGCACACGCGGCTGGCAAAGTGCCGGCTGCGTGTGCTGCTTTTTATTTCGTTAAAATCGGCCCAGCAGGGCCTGAGCGGCAGCCGCTGGCGGTGTTGGACGAGCTGAGCTCGTCCAGACCGCTCAGCTGGTTAATGTTCCACGTGATTATATTCAGATCTTATGTTAGCTATACAGTAGGAATTTGATTTTATAAGACCATATTAAACACATTGAGGCTAGCAGGTGTCCCAGCCGCACTCTGCCAGCAAAGATTATGTTGGGTTCATCAGGGATTCCCGGAGCTATCCATGGGTGACGGGAAACACGGCAGGGCAAAATCTCTACACTACATTTTAATATTGACAACACATTTACTAACTTAAAAACTATATAACAAGAGAGCGCACTTAGCTCTGGAGCACCAGAACTCACTCTCATTTATTTCTTGTTCTTCATTTTCCTTCCCATAAACCTCAAATCCCTCAAGTAACTTCCTTTTTTCCGAATGGGTATTAATAACATATTGCCCTTTTTGACATATAATTATTAAGATTATTCCAAGTATAATACAAAAAAAACATTCAACTTGGACTTATAACATGTATCAAGATTCCAAGTTCACACAGCTCACGTATGTGAGCGCTCAACTGGGGATCAGTGCGTATACTCTTCATCTTACCCCCGTGTTATACGCATTAAGCTTGGGTATCTTGTGAAGACGATCCCTCCCCTTCAATACGATATTGTAGGTAACTGTAAATAATTATGAAAAATAAAGATTTAAAGTTCCCAATCTGCTGAGTCCTGGCTAGAACCTTTCCCAGCTTCTTTATTTGGAGTAGAAGGCTCCTCAATGCTTCTTGCTCGTTTAGAGGATTGACTATGTTCCGGAGACTTGCCTGCAGCTAGGTCTCGCATGAGTTTCTTGGCCTCAGACGGAAAGTTGAAAGTGAAAGTTTTTCCTTCTGCGTAGTACACATGTAAAACAGCAGGATATACTAGCGCAAATTTCACATTCTGCTTAACCAGAGCTTGGCAAATAGGATTAAAGGCTTTCCTTGCCCTATTTACTTCAACGGAGTAGTCCGCAAAAAGCAGCAGTTTTTTATTGTCGACCTCCAGTCCTTTGTGTACCCTGTACGCCTTCATAATGAGGACTTTTTCAGAATAGTCGAGATACCTGGCAATAACTGGCCTCGAAGGTTTACCTGCAGCTTTCGGTGGTCCAATACGGTGCGCTCTTTCCACTTTAAAAGTCTCGGTGATTCCCAAAGCATTCAGAATAGTTTTAGAACATTAGTTCCATCAGGTCACCTGGTTTCACCGATTCCGGGACTCCTATCACCCTCACATTGTTCCTCCGTGACCTGTTCTCGAGGTCGTCCAGCTTATCAGAATCAGAATAGATTTTATTCGCCAAGTACAGGATCGTACAAGGAATTGTTGTTGGCACTACAGAGCAGCAAACCTTCCTGGACAGGAACATAACTATGATTGACAGCATACATATAATTACACATAGACTACAGGATTTTAGGAGTACAAAAATACAGTACAAAATACACTGGGCGAATGCCCAAAACAAGCAGTTTTACAGCATCCACTATGCAATATGTGACGCAGCCCCGGTAGCAGTTAGCGTGTCACAGGGATGGCGAAGAGGGACGCTGAGTTGAGGGCCTGGACAGCTTGGAGGAAGAAAGAGTCCCTGTGTCTGGAGGTCTTGGTGGAGATAGATCTGAGGCGGCGCCCCAGTGGGAGAAGATTGAGGTAGCGATTGCCAGGGTGGGAGTGATCTTTTGCAATCCTGGTTGCTCTGGACAGCAGCCTGGAGTGGTGCAGGAGCTCTAGGGGTGGCAGGGAGGTGCCGATGATCCTCTCTGCAGATTTGATAACTCTCTGTAGTTTGTGTTTGTCCCTGGTGGAAGCCCCGGGGTACCAAACAATGATGGAGGAGCAGAGTACCGACTCGATGGTGGAGGAGTAGAAACGGGTCAGAAGGGCGCGGGACATGCCGAACTTTTTTAGCTGGCGCAGAAAGTACAGCCGTTGTTGGGCCTTTTTTTGCAGTCTGGAGGAGTTGCCGTCCCACCTTAGATCACTAGAGATGGTGGTGCCTAGGAGGCGAGCGCTGGGGACCCTGGAGACCTCAGAGCCCTCAATGAGCACCGGTGGGAGGACAGGTTTTTTCTTCCTAAAATCAATGGTTAGTTCAACAGTTTTAGCTGCATTGAGGACAAGCTTGTTGGCCTTGCACCAGTTGCAGATCCTTTCTATCTCCTGGTGGTAGGCTTGTTCGCCACTCTTGTCCATGAGGCCTATGATGGTGGTATCGTCAGCGAATTTAATCACTTTGACTGAATCAGACTGTGATGTGCAGGAGTTTGTATATAGGGAGAACAAAATCGGGGAGAGGACACAGCCTTGGGGGGCACCTGTGTTTGTGGTTTGCTCACGTGAGAAAAGGGAGTCAAGCTTCACCACTTGGGTTCTGTTGGAGAGGAAGTCTTTCAGCCATGTGCAGATGGAGGGGTGCAGGTAGAGTTGGATCAGCTTGTCATAAAGGATGTTTGGGCTGATGGTATTGAAAGCGGAGCTGAAGTCGAGGAGGAGGATTCTGGCGTAAGAGTCCGGTTTGTCCAGGTGGGACAGGATGTGCTCCAGGCTGATGTTGATAGCATCATCTACTGACCTGTTGGTTCTGTAGGCAAACTGGAGAGGGTCAGTTTGGACAGCTGTGGAAGCTTTCACGTGTGACAGGACCAGCCTTTCAAAGAGCTTCATGATGTTTGAGGTTAGGGCAATGGGTCTGAAGTCATTGAGGTCAGCAGCACCTGCTTTCTTCGGAACAGGGATTATGGTAGACTTCTTCAAGCATGAGGGGACTTTGCATTCTTTCAGGGATTGTGAGAGCAGGGTTGAGAGGATAGGGGCCAGCTGGGCAGCACAGGTTTTTAGGCACTGAGTTGTCACGCCGTCCGGGCCTGGAGCTTTTCTATGGTTCAGTTTACTCAGAAGCTTCTGGACCACTCCCTCATCTACCGTTAGAGGGACGGAGGGGGCCCCATTAGCCAATAGTGGGACTGGGGGGGCAGAGGCAGTGTTGTGGGGTGGGGCCAGAGCACTGTGGGCTGAGGCAGAGACTGGTTGTCTTTCCTCAAACCTGCAGTAGAACCTATTTAAGGCTTCAGCCAGCTCGAGGCTGGGGGTCACGCGTTGGGGAGGGGATTTGTAGTTGGTGGCCGCTTTGAGGCCTTTCCAGACCTCCCGCGAGTTGTTTGAGCAGAGGCTCAATCTCAGTTTGTCAGAATAGGACCTTTTGGCAGCTCTCACTTACCTGTTTAGGGAGTTCCTGGCTTTCTTGAACTCCTCTGGGGTGCCAGACCTGTGGGCCTCTTCCTTTGCTCGCCGAAGCAGGCGCAGCTTGTTGTTAAACCAAGGTTTATTGTTTGGGAACACCTTGTAGGTTTTGGAGGGGATGCACGTCTCCTCGCAGAAACTGATGTAAGAGGTGACGTTATCTGCCCATTCGTCCAGGTTGCCGTTTGGAGGGACGAGGACCGACCAGTCGGTGCAGTCGAAAATTATCAAAAAAGATAATTTGCTTGTTGCAGGCAGTTTGTGCTAAAGTATGGGTCTCCTCATGTTTGTCTTCCCACTTGCTGACTCTGTCCTCAAGAGTTGTGATACGTGCGCCATGGCTAACAATCTCCTCTCTTAATACATTCATTTGCTGGCCTAAAGCTTCCTGCAGCATATCTGTTAATTGAGGTTTCAGTAGGTTAACTACTTCTTGAGCTAGCGCTGTATAGTCAATTGTTGCCCCAGTTTGAAGGCTCACCTCCGTATCTGAGATCTCCGCTTCAGATTCTCCACCCGACATCTTGGGTGGGGCCTTTGTGTTAGATTTCTGTGTGCAAGGCTGGCGCTTCTTCACCGATCTTGTGACGTACCGGTCCATGGTACTTGTCTCCGGTTCTGCCATGAGTCCAGCACACCTGGGAAGTCCGTTCCATCTCACTAAGATGAGGGGAGGCTTTGTAGAAGACGGGTAAGACGGAGCTCCGCACTCAAGCTTGCATCCCGCTCGGCGCCGGAACCGGAAGTCCTCACTCCTTCCATTTCTGAATGATCGCTTGAACAGTGCTCCGTGGGATGTTCAAGGCTTTGGAAATCTTTTTGTAGCCTAAGCCTGCTTTAAATGTCTCAATAACTTGATCCCTGACCTGTCTTGTGTGTTCTTTGGACTTCACGGTGTTGTTGCTCCCAATATTCTCTTAGACAACCTCTGAGGCCCTCACAGAGCAGCTGTGTTTGTACTGACATTAGATTACACACAGGTGCACTCTATTTAGTCATTAGCACTCATCAGGCAATGTCTATAGGCAACTGACAGCACTCAGATCAAAGGGGGCCAAATAATTATGCACACACCACTTTGCAGTTATTTGTAAAAAAAAATGTCTGGAATCATGTATGATTTTCGTTCCACTTCTCATGTGTACACCACTTTGTGTTGGTCTGTCATGTGGAATTCCAATAAAATTGATTCATGTTTGTGGCAGTAATATGGCAAAATGTGGAAAACTTCAAGGGGTCCGAATACTTTTGCAACCCACTGTATACACCTTACCTCCACTACCTAAAACCGATGCAAAAGCAATGCATTTAAGTTTCTCACCCAGTGTTCTCCCCAGGATCTTTTAGCCGGGTGCTCCACCCGGCTAGATTTGGTGACCACCCGGCTGTCATTGGCTCACCTCCTCACCACCTCCTATGCTGTAAGCAGAGTTGCCCTGCATTTTCATCTCTACCCACCCGGCTGCTTTTTCATGCCACCCGGCTACTATTTCATGCCACTCGGCTGGAAAATAATTCTGGGGAGAACACTGCTCACCTAAACTATAAAAGAGTATACACACACTTTATACAACTCATTCTCCTACCTAACAGATACATGAGCCCGACGTCCTCTTCGCTGGACCTGGCGATGTTTAATCATGATGTTCCATGGGCTCTGAGGAAGTAATACTCAATATTCAGTGAATATGGAAAATGCATTCAAAATCCAATGAAAACATAAAACGTGCACAAATAAAAATGGTACAGTAATCTAAAGGACAAATTAATGCAAACAAAATCTGTGCTGAGATCCTCAGTAACACATGCATTTGATGCACCTATGTTATGATTCCATCTAGTCTGGAAAGAATTGGGGATATGGAACCAATTCTGCTGCACTGCAAAAATGGGGGTTTGCACAGCAGTCCACAGCGTAAACGACTTACAAATCCTTCGGGTGCTGGTACCACCTCACTCCTGTAACTTCCAGCTGCTTTGCTGTGTCTTTGTATGGCTCCCAGATGTGTAACTTGACCCATCGAAGCCATGCATAGGAGATGCAGGAAAGCAGTCGGAGGCTGCACAAGTGAATAAGAACAGCAACCGGAGGATTTGTAAGTTGTTTCCAATGAGTACCGCTCTGCATTTATTTAGTGTTATTTTTAGACCATTGGCTTGATTTTCAAGTAACTGGCATGCACACAAATCCAGCATCAGGCAATCCCTGTCTGTGCCTGATAAATGAGCCATTAAAGGTAAGAAAGGTGCAGAAAGTGACAAAAGACACTTGAATTGCTTTATAAGAGCATAATTATTTTTTTGAAACCTCTTCAGATTTTTTTAATTTAAAATTAGCAGAGATAACAACACTATGAAACGAAAAATTATTAAGAATAAACTAATAGTTATAAAGCAGAATCACTTGATGTTGGTTGGTGACCACTGCAGCTATCTCCTGGATAATATCAGGACATAGTGGAAGTTGATTCATACACAGGTTGTGTTGGTAAGTTTGTACACAGGTCAGATGGAAGTCGTTGAAGAGAAACAATGGTAGACCTAGACATAAACAACATGTAGATAGAGCTGGCATGTGTACACACTACACAGCGAATCATCATATCATTTGCACATGCAGCCGGTATTCAAACCTTTTTTATTATCTTAAGTGCTCTAGATATCTGCATGTCAGTTTGTTTGCCCCTTTTTGGGGGGGTTTGAAACTGATAGTTTACATTATTTCCTATCAAATGGGGCTTTTTACTCTGTCCCAATTACCCTTCATAACCAAAGTAATTTTCTACTCTTGGGGGTTAGTTCTGGGTAGGGCTTGACCTATAAACTGACTTTGTGTGCAGTGACCTGTATGATATGAACTGCATGGTTCAAAACATGTCAGCTGTTTGTACAGTTTCTAGAAAATGTAATAAAGGCTTTCAGAACGTTGTACATGTTGTGGTCACCCTTTCGGAAAGTATCTACATATTAGGTCTGGTGACCCTCAATCCTGCACTGTCTTTTTCCAGTGCGTTTGTAGATAGAGTGGGAGTCTTCTACTGAGTATAGCCCAAGTTACAGAAGGATAGATTTGCCATTAGAGACACAGGAACTTCTCCACAGTGCAGATTAAATGATATAAGGCAATCTCCTCTGCTAGGTCACGCCAGGTGACATAGGGGCAGCTGTGAAAGTCAATCCTGCACAATACAATGCCCAGGTGGCACAGCTCTGCCAGTGCAGTCCAGATAACAAATTGACAGCTCTGCCAGTGCAACTCAGGTGACACAATGTCAGCACTGCCAGTGTGGCCTATGTGACACAGAGTAAGCCCTGCCAGTGCAGTCCATGTGACACAGGGTCAGCTTTGCTAGTGCTGCCCGTGTGACACAGGGTCAGCCCTGCCAGTGCAGTGCAGGTGACACAGGGTCAGCCCTGCCAGTGCAGTGCAGGTGACACAGGGTCAGCTTTGCTAGTGCTGCCCGTGTGACACAGGGTCAGCCCTGCCAGTGCAGTGCAGGTGACACAGGGTCAGCCCTGCCAGTGCAGTGCAGGTGACACAGGGTCAGCCCTGCCAGTGCAGTGCAGGTGACACAGGGTCAGCCCTGCCAGTGCAGTGCAGGTGACACAGGGTCAGCCCTGCCAGTGCAGTGCAGGTGACACAGGGTCAGCCCTGCCAGTGCAGTGCAGGTGACACAGGGTCAGCCCTGCCAGTGCAGTGCAGGTGACACAGGGTCAGCCCTGCCAGTGCAGTGCAGGTGACACAGGGTCAGCCCTGCCAGTGCAGTGCAGGTGACACAGGGTCAGCCCTGCCAGTGCAGTGCAGGTGACACAGGGTCAGCCCTGCCAGTGCAGTGCAGGTGACACAGGGTCAGCCCTGCCAGTGCAGTGCAGGTGACACAGGGTCAGCCCTGCCAGTGCAGTGCAGGTGACACAGGGTCAGCCCTGCCAGTGCAGTGCAGGTGACAGGGTCAGCCCTGCCAGTGCAGTGCAGGTGACACAGGGTCAGCCCTGCCAGTGCAGTCCAGGTGACACAGGGTCAGCCCTGCCAGTGCAGTCCAGGTGACACAGGGTCAGCCCTGCCAGTGCAGTCCAGGTGACACAGGGTCAGCCCTGCCAGTGCAGTCCAGGTGACACAGGGCCAGCCCTGCCAGTGCAGTCCAGGTGACACAGGGTCAGATTTGCCATGGCAGTCCAGGTGACACAGGGTCAGACCTGCGCGTATGTGCGCCCGGACAAAAAGGGCGCGGGGTGTAAACGCTAATTAATAATTAATCATTAATAGCGTTTATAAAAATAGTGTGCTATATTTCGTTTACAAATAATGTTTTACAAAATTATAAATCATTAAATGTTTATGAAATCGGCAATTGTGAAAACGTTAATCTTCCCTGTTTCAAAAGTTAAACTTATAATTACGTTTATTAAAAAAACAATAATATATGTTTAATTGTTATAATTGTATATTATTGTGAATATCCTTCATTTATGGTTTGTTCTTATAATAAAATCTTGTTTATAACGATGATATAAATATAACTACATTCGTAATAAGTGTTGTAAAACATTAGTAAGTATTACTAAAAATTTTACTAAAACTATACCTAAGCCTACTCTCACACAGAACCCTCCCTGTACCTATCCCTAACCCCTAGACCCCCCTGGTGGTGCCTAAACCTAAGACCCCCCTGGTGGTGCCTAAACCTAAGACCCCCCTGGTGGTGCCTAAACCTAAGACCCCCCTGGTGGTGCCTAAACCTAAGACCCCCCTTTATTATGTGGATAATAATGTTTTACTAATTGTGGCTGCAAAAAATATATTGAAATTTACGTTACATACTGATCGCTTTATTTTGTGAATAATAATGTTTTACAAACAGTAAGGGATAAAACTTTAAATAATGTTTTAATTAGTTAAATTAGATAAATATGTTTAGTATTTTTATAAACGTTATTCGGCATGGGTGCATTTTATAAACGTAAATCACCACAAGCACAGTTATAAATCATTAAAAATCTCCGTGCGCCGTTTGTAAACGTTATTTATCTCCGGCGCCCTTTTTTCCTGCTCGGCGCCCATTAAACGTTATTTATTATGAGAGTGAATGGCGGCGCCCTTTTTGTCCACTAGCTGCCTGCGCCCTTATTTACCGCTTCCCAGTCCTGCCAGTGCAGTCCAGGTGACACAGGGTCAGTCCTGCCAGTGCAGTCCAGGTGACACAGGGTCAGTCCTGCCAGTGCAGTCCAGGTGACACAGGGTCAGTCCTGCCAGTGCTGTCCAGGGGACACAGGGTCAGTCCTGCCAGTGCTGTCCAGGGGACACAGGGTCAGTCCTGCCAGTGCTGTCCAGGGGACACAGGGTCAGCTCTGCCAGTGCAGTCCAGGTGACACAGGGCCAGCCCTGCCACTGCAGTCCAGGTGACACAGGGTCAGATTTGCCATGGCAGTCCAGGTGACACAGGGGCAGCCCTGCCAGTGCAGTCCAGGTGACACAGCGGTAGCCCTGGCAGTGCAGTCCAGGTGACACAGGGTCAGTCCTGCCAGCGCTGTCCAGGTGACACAGGATCAGCCCTGCCAGAGCAGTCCAGGTGACACAGGGTCAGCTCTGCCAGTGCAGTCCAGGTGACACAGGGTCAGCCCTGCCAGTGCAGTACATGCGACACAGGTAAGCCTTGCCAGTACAGCCCATGTGACACAGGGTCAGACCTTCTAGGGACACAGGTATGTCTGCCACAACAGTCTAGGTGACACAGTGACAGCTCCGCTCAAGTTAAAGGATCCACATCACTACCCACCGGTGATACCCGATCAGCGGGGTCTCCCTCCTCCTCTCCGGCGCTATGGCCCTTCAGCTCTGGATCTCTGCCCGTTCCCATCATCAGTATCATCAGACTGATTAAATCCCGGACATTACTCACAACTCCGGCGCGATGATGTCATCAGATCGCGACTTCTTCTATCTGTAGGCAGTGGGCATTAGGCAGGCGGCTGATCTGTTCGTTGCAGTGCAGGGGAGCACCATCTCTTGCTGGCGGCTGTTCTCTCTCCCACTCCATAAGATGAAATATAGTAGTTTTGCAATTGCCGTGCCGTAGATGTGACATATAAGGAGCTGTAGGTTGATTGTAGGCATTTGCTGCATTGTTTACGTGGTCATTGCGTGCTGTGTGCTGAATGATGTAATGCTGGTTTAAATAAAGTTGTTTCCTGTACACAGTAAGGATATCAGGAATATTCCACGAAGGACTGATTTTTCAGCAGGATTAACATTTGTAATTTGTACCTGAAAATGTGTGTACGTCTCCATTGGCTGCTTATTAAATGAAGAATCCAGCTGTACAACTGTAGTGAGAGAGCGAGGTGTATGGTGGCTGCTAAATTTATTTCCCTTTAAGCAATACCAGTTGCCTGGCTACCCTGCTGATTCTCTGCTTCTAATTCTTTTAGCCATAGACCCTGAACAAGCATGCAGCAGATAAGATCATCAGGTGTTTCTGTCATTATTGTCGGATCTAACAAGGTTAGCAGCAGGGGCGTAGCTAGGAATGACTGGGCCCCATAGCAATTTTTTTTTATGCCCCCCATCCTATGAATGCGATTGGCTGAAGGCAGAGGTAAAGACTGGGAGAAGGAAAAACAGGGCAAATATAAGGATGAGAACAAAAGCATTAAAGAGAATCTGTATTGTTAAAATCACACAAAAGTAAACATACCAGTGCGTTAGGGGACATCTCCTATTACCCTCTGTCACAATTTCGACGCTCCCCGCCGCATTAAAAGTGGTTAAAAACAGTTTTAAAAAGTTTGTTTATAAACAAACAAAATGGCCACCAAAACAGGAAGTAGGTTGATGTACAGTATGTCCACACATAGAAAATACATCCACACCCTTCCTTTTGAATCTCAAGAGATCATTTGTGTGTTTCTTTCCCCCTGTTCTCATGCACTGAAGTTTCAGGCTGCTCGTTTCTTCCTGCAAACAGATTTGCCCTTGTCTGTAATTCCTCACTATGTGAAAGCCCAGCCAGCTCAGAGGACGATTTATCCAGCTTGTAAAAGATAAGAGAGAAGCTACTCTAATCTAAATAACACACAGGCAGTGTGCATAGAGGGGCCTGGAAGGGGGAGTTCATAGCAGAACCACAACACTGAAGAACTTGGCAGCCTTCCAGACAGGCTGACAAGTCTGACAAGAGAGAGATAAGTTGATTTATTACAGAGACTGTGATAGTATAAAGTGCTGCAGTAAGCCAGAACACATTAGAATAGCTTTTGGAACTTGTAGGATGATAAAAAACAGGATGCAATTTTTGTTACGGAGTCTCTTTAAAGAAAAAAATGGGGGGTTTGGCGTCCGTATGCCCTAAATTGTTAGCATCTTCTAAACACCATGACATAGCTGTATTGCATCATCCTGCTAGCGCCATGTTATTCTTGCGCAATAGAACTTTCAGTCTCTGAATCAGCTGATTACCATCTGGTTTCAGAGACATTCAGCTGTTTCAGAGACTGAACAAGCTTGGACTGCACCATTACCTTTAGTACTGCAGCAAGCAATAGCAGAGATGGGAGGAGATGGAACATCACTTACCTCCTCCTGTCTCTGCTATTGCTTGCTGCAGTACTAAAAGTCGTGTGGGCCCTATGAAGAATGGTGCATTGGGTTTGGGAGCTTCTGCCGCTGCTTCCAGGCTGGGCATAACCACGCTATTATAGGGCAACTGCATATGTCTCTGAAAAACAGCTGATAGCTGATTTCCGAGACTGAAAGTTCTATTGCGCATGTATGACGGAATAGGGCTATGGCAAGACATTAAAGTGTACCAGAGATGAGCATTCTTAAAGATTTTTACTTACCCGGGGCTTCCTCCAGCCCCATAAGCATGAATGCTTCCCTCGCTGTCCTCCCGAGTGCCTCCATTAACTGGCAACACAGCATAGAAAAGAGGACAGGTAGAAAGAGCCGGGAGAGGCAACAAGACACGGCACAATCCTATGTACAACTGAATAAAGTGCAAATCTATACTTAATTAAACAGCCAGGACCTTCCAGCTGTGAAATCTGTAGCTCTCCAGTGTGCAGAGACTTTCTGCCATCTCCCCCATTTGCTTAGCTCCCTTTTAGTAACTTCTTCCTGCTGAAGCACACCAGAGTGCTATCTGGTGCACTTATACTGAGCCATTCCTGTTGCCTCTTATGTGCTGCTGAACTGCTGACCTCCTCATTCAGGCTGTCAGAACCACACAGCTTCTGACCTTCTCCCGAGGAGAGACAGCTAAGCTCTAGTGTTGTCCGGATCATGAACGATTCGGATCTTTGATCCAAATCTATTTTGTAAGTCGAATCATCCGAATCATCAAAATGAGTGATTCGGATCGCAAAAGGGGCGGGGCCAGGAGCGACACGCCCCCTCTCAGCGGGGTCCTGGAAGCAGAGCAGAGATGGATCGCTCTGTTGGAGGGGACTCAGGGGAGCCAGCCTTGCAGGGACAGGTAGAGGGGACATGGGTGCCACTGCCAGATATGTGTAGAGCACACATATTGGCTATAATGTGCTGCTCATTACAGGCTGTCTGTTCCGTAGTTGTTCACAGTGAACACATTGGAAACTTTTGGCTCAGCTCAGTAACTTTGCAGGCACTGTGATTGCAGCGTAATATGATCCTCTTGCTCTCGGCACAGCTGCACTTATCTTTGGGCAATGCTTTGTTTCACTGTGCGACGTTTCCATTCAAGGTATACAGATGAACATGTAGGTGAAATATATGTGATTGCAGCATGTGGGTATTGTGTGCAAACAAACATTTCTGCTCCCTGCTCGTCCCTCCTCCCTTCTCTGTCCACTCCCTGCCCTCTGTCCATCTTCTCCCCTTATCTGTGTGTCCACCCCCCCCCCCCCTCCTTCTCCTGCCCTGCTAGTTATTTCAACCCCCGAATGCTTCCCTTGTAAAATGATCCGAGATTCGGATCAAAGATCCGGTTCTTTTCAATGATCCGATTCGAATCATCCGGATCATTGAAAAGATCCGAACTTCCCATCTCTACTAAGCTCACCAGCCACAACTAGCAGGAAGTAGAGGCACCCAGAATGCCCTCCTTCTGCCATCCACAGCCTGGGACAGATGCACGGAAAGAGGTTACTCACAAACAGCTAAACAAGGGGGAGGGGGAGAGCAGGGCATACAATCCTCTTCACATAGCAGGAGAAACTGTAATCACAGTGCTGTGTGATAGAGGCTGCTCATCCCTGCGCTGTGTTACTCTGTTCCCAGTCCGGCCAGAACTAAAAATGAATTGTTGGCTGGGAACAAATCTGTGTCAATGCGCAGGGAGACCGAGGTAAAATAGTCCCCTATCACTTGCCTGCCTCTCTGAAATGACCCTTCGGCAGGGGGTTCTGTGGCTGATAATGGCAGGGCTCACATAAATGAAATAAAAGACTACAGTCAGCCAGGACAGGTGGGCCCCCCCATGGCTGTGGGCCCCATAGCCATTGCTGCTGTTCCTAAGGTGATCCCTACGCCACTGGTTAGCAGCATGCTTGTTTCTGGTGCTATTCACTGCTGCAGCCAAATAGATTAGCGGGGCTGCCAGGCAACTGGCATTGTTTAAAAGAAAACAAATATGTCAGCCTCCATATACCTCTCCTCCCGCTTCTCCAGTGCAATTCCCCGCTGCCAGTCCCTTCACTGGCTGCCAGTTACACAAAGGATACAATTTAAAATTCTTACTCTCACCTACAAAGCTCTCCACAACATAGCTCCTTCCTATCTAAATCAACTTATTTCCAGATACCATCCTACGCACAATCTCCGCTCTGCTAACAATATCCTTCTGTCTTCTTCCCTGATCACCTCTTCCCACTCCCGCATGTAACACTTCTCTCTATCCTCTTCTGGAACACTCTCCCTCAACACATCCGCCACTCACCCACACTTACTATTTTTAGGCGCAATCTGAAAACTCACCTTTCCAGGCAAGCATACTCTCCTACCTAGGACCCTTCCCACTAACCACCATTTCTACTACTCCACACACAGCTTCCCTTTAAATAACTGTCCTATACCTTAAATGTTTAGACTTTAAAGAGACTCTGAAGCAAGTCTAAATTCACTTTTTTAACATGCAGTCATGTTGAGAACTATAACCCCTGCTAAAACGCCGCTATCCCGCGGCAAATGAGGGGTTTATACCCCCAAATCCCCCATGCAAAATCCATGACTTTCTTGGTCGTGGATCTTGCTGCTCCTGGAGGCAGAGCTTTCAGCTGCAGCTCTGCCTCCATGCACGTAAATCGCAGCGCGGATCTCCGCCTTTCCCCCGCCCCTCTCTGTGAAGGAAGATTGAGAGGGGCGGGAAGAGGCGGCGATCAGCGGGGTTTGACGCTGAGAGGCAGAGCTACAGCCATAAGCTCTGCCTCATCAGGAAGCGCTTCCCGTAGGTAGGAGAGGGGATTTGGGGGGTCTTTTATAATAGGGCGTACGAGAGGAATCGGCTCAGGAGACTTGGGTGCAGGATACAGCCGGGATGGCTTATCCTGCTCCTGCACAAATTCCCATTGATTTTAAATACTATTCCTCCTCCAGGCCGCCATGGATGGTGGGGAATGAAATAATTTGGCTTCCAGCAATTGCTGGAGGCCGAATTATAGTGTTTTATAAGTAACTTCAGCTCTGTCCTCTGACGGCGCTGAAGTTACTCACTGCTGCCCCCAAGTCTCCTGCGCTGGAATGGCAGTGTTCGTATAATAGGGCCTACTGCAAATATATAGGTGGCCCACATTTTTACATAGATCTCTCCTGTGTACTGCCTTGTCATACAATTACCCGACTGACTGGAGGACAGTTACACTATAACCCAATAAGACGAGTTGAGGGTTGGGGGATGAGCAAAGACCCCCTCAGTCAGGTTGGCTTGTTGCTACTGTGATTGTAAGCAGACAGTTTTAACAAATAGAGCTGTCACACATGGACAATCTCTATTTTTACGATTGTGTATATAATAAAGATACTAGTCTTTTAATATCTGTACCCATAGGGATAGTCCAGCAGGACGAATAGTGCATTGTTTATATTTCCCTGGTACCCATTCGGATAGTTTGTAGAATCTACCTTTTCCACAGCATCTTGTATGTCATGAGGAAAGAAAAAAGACACAGACAAGACAGTATTTTACTGCACTCTGCGTTTTTTTATTGCAGATTTTTTTAGTTATTTAAAATAATTCCAACAGTCACAATTTTATTGTACAGAATCTATTCATTAGGGGGAGGAGTTCCCTGAACTCAGTGATAAAGCCCATATCAATCACTAAAATGCAGCCCAATAACAAAAATGCAGAAGTTAAAAATATTAAGATAATAATCCATCTTTAAAAGAGAAGATATTTCCAAAAAATTAGGAGAAAACTGCCAAAAAATAAAAACAACTTCTTTACCACATGACCACTCTGAAATCTCCAACCCACAAAGTAACTGGCACTGCACAGCCACGGTATAAAACGGAGAGTTATGCCACAATATTTGACCACTTTGTACTATGACCAAAGCCATTGAATAAAGATTAAATTATTTTATCCGGGAGAGTGGATCTTTTTTCTACTACGTGCAGAGAAACTTTTATTTAGATCTGTGGACTCATAACTTTTACAGTGAGAGAAAAGGAACACCACTTAGTTCTATATAGTATTGGGACTGCACATACCCTTGTTATTCTCATCATGTTACATGCAACCTCAGGTAGCCTTTTTGTTTGTATGTAGAGCTGCAGGCAAACATAGCTACATAGGAAGTTTTGAACTTGAAAAGTCGAGTTCCAAAAGTAATATTTTCAATTTACACTAATCAATATACAGTAATTGCTTTCAGAATTTACCTTGCTCAGTTTTGGGTGTACTTGTCTGACAATTGTATGGTCCTTAAACATATGGATAGCTCTCTGGAACACCATTATAAAGCTTTTGATAAAATTTGGAAGACTAAAGGTGCCCATTAACAGAACAATCTCCCAAGCGATCGATAATATGATTGAATGGATACCGTCAATCTGAATTTCGGAATGATTCTTTTAGTCTGATTGGATTGCTTATCATTCTGACCCCACCCCCGTTTATGTGCTGGTAAAATAGTTTCCGATCAATTGCAACAATCGGATCAGCAAGTCGATCGTTCTGGAAATTGGATTGTTAATGGCCACTTTTAGATTACTTTTGTAAAGTGTACCTGAGACAATAAAGGATTTATACTTACCTGGGGCTTCCTCCAGCCCCCTATAGTACATATGCTCCCTCACCATCCTCTCGGTCCCCTCCGTTGCGCCACTGTTAGCTCTGGGAAAGTTCCTTAAAATGGTCTGAAACTCCAACATAACATTCAATAAAAATGTGTTTTCCCACTTTTTATTACTCATACAGTTATCATATTTGCTTTTGTGCATAAGTAATATTGTCTATTTACAAATTACAAGTTTCCAAAGTTTAGTTTATCGCAGGGCTGTGGAGTCGGTACAAAAATTCACTGACTCCTCAGGTTAGGATTCCACCAACTCTTCGACTCTGACTCCTCTAATTTGCATATTACAATCTTGTTGATTGAAAGTATGTAACATGAAATGCATCTCTTAACTTCCAACGCTTAGGAATTTTAAAATACAACTGAAGTGAGAGGATCCGATTCAGATAACATTATGCTGCGGGATCCACATCTGTATTAGCCGTCAGATGTAATTATAGCTCGTATGTATAGCCCTCCATGCTGCTGAAGGCAGTGTGTCTACTACCAGGTGGAATAGGCAGTGTTACACCGCAGCATGGTTCCAAGTACAACGGATTGTCGCCGTTTCGAACGGTGTCACCGTCCTTTGTCAAGTGGGTAATGCATTGATTTATTGAAATCTGAAACAGTCTGTATGCATGTTGGATTATTGTGGCTCTGTAATATTAACAATCTGACACATCATTGCATTCCAGCGGATCTGGAGGTGTGGCTAACTTCCAGGGACAACAATGGATAATTTACATATTTCAGCAGTGATGCACTGGGAGACGTCTCGGAGCTCACTCCAACCTGAATTATCACAAATACTTCCAGTGGTAAGAAAGCAAACTTTTGTTTTCCATAGCTTTTTAGTAAGAGGGCTTTTAGGTCCATTGTAACCCCTTACAACTGCTAGGAGTTCTGGTTCACCATGAGCTTGCTAGGTACTCTGTACCTGTGTGTGAAATATTGAGTGTAAAAATGTGTGCTAATTAAATAAATGTGTGCGAAATGTAACAGTATGTTCAGATGTCTCTGTATGTGTGTTACTGTCTGTTTTAAATAAAGTTGATTTTAAGTAAAAAAAAAAAAACCAGGAGAATCAGCTTGATGCAGTAGCACATACATAGCCGAACAAAAACCACATTGGGATGCGTTTTTTTTTTTTGGTTAAAGAGAGCCCGAGGTGGGCTCATCTAATAAAAAAAAAAAAGGCTACCTGATGCATGGTTAGGGAGGGACCCCTGTGGGAGGGATGCCTGCACGGGGCGGTCCTGCTAGCGACGCAATCTTGCGATGGCGTCCAACTGAAGCCTCCCACCTGAATGCTAATGGCTGCTAGATGTGGTATGGCAGGTAAAGGGTGTATGACAGTGCATCCTGATTTGCTGACGAGCACCTGCTGACCAATTTCAAATGTAGCTGGATGCATGTACTGCTGTGTTCTATTGCTTGTGTGTGTTGGTTTTTTCTTTAAATCGCACAGCAAGTTCGGGATGAAAAAAGATAAATGTATTTTTTCACTAGTTAGATATAGTTATTTATTTAAAATGCAAAACAGAAACTCACAAAAAATACATGATAATCTGTCCCTTTAAGGTAGGGTTGTCCAAACTCTTTAGGCCATGGCCATATCGCCGTTCTTGAGAGTGCTAGGAGGCCGAACTATCTTAATTAAGCACAATTTTTGCAGATTACTGTTAAGTACACTATGCCTTTATTTTGCCAAATAAAACATTTCCACTGGGAATCACCCATATACTGTGTGCAGTTAGCACAGTGGCAGCTGCTAATCAGTGACTGTTACTGCTACTGGCCCCTGCATGCGTCACCAGAGCTACAGTCTGTGGGCTGCAGGAAATTTACAACTGTAGAGAGCTTTGGGAGCCACCAGAAATGACTGGGCGGGCTACACTTGGCCCCCAGGCCAGACTTTGGACATGCCTGCCTTAAGGACAACTTAAGTGAGGGGAAGAGGGAGACTGTCATATTTATTTCCTTTTAAACAATGCAAATTGCCTAGCTCTCCCGCTGATCCTCTGTCTGTAGTACTTTTAACCATAGACCCAGAACAAGCATGTAGAGCAGATTTCTGACTGAAGTCTGACTGGATTTGCAGCATGCATGTAGGCGTTACAGGCATGGTTCAGACACTGCTGATGCAGGAAAGATCAGCAGGACACCAGGCATCTGGTATTGTTTAAGAGAAAAAAAATACAACAACCTCCATATCTCTCTATTTTTTTTTTTTTTTTCAGTTCCGATAAGCAGACCACAGGCTTGGACACCACTGAAGCTGCAAATGCAGATGTAAGCATATGAGAAAAGACAGTGTTCTCTCTCAGTAGGATGATTACCATTCTTGTTCCTGTGTTCTGTCACCTTCTTCTGCCTTCATCTGTCACCTTCGGCCTTCTTCTGTCTTCATCTGTCACCATCAGCCTTCTTCTGTCTTCATCTGTCACCTTCAGCATCCTTTTGTCACCTTCTAACTCCTCTACCGCCTTCATCTGTCACATTTTCTTCTGTCACCTTCAGCCTTTCTTTGTCGCTCGGGTTGCTGCATCTGCTGCTTCGCGCCAGGAACAGGTATGTATAATGCTCGGCTGTGCTGCCTGCTGTGCATTAGTTACAAACTAGACTGCCCCCACCCTCCCCACGCCTTCAGAATTCACATATAGTTATGAGCCTCATATAAATTGCTACACCTTTTTGTGCTGAACGCAACCCTCGTTAATTATTAAACATATCACTCAGAGATCACAATTAGAGATGGCCCGAACGGTTAATCGGCAGACGGTTCCTGGCGAACCTCCGGGGGTTCGGGCTCGTGGAGAACCGCGAACTTTTCCGGAAGTTCGGTTCTCCCACATAATGCACCATTAGGGTCAACTTTGACCCTCGACATCACAGTCAGCAGGCACATTGTAGCCAATCAGTCTACACTCGATTTTGGAGCCACTTCCCCCCCCCCCCCCCCTCATAAAAGGCAGGCATCGACGGCCATTTTACTCACTCGTGTGCCTGCAGTAAATAGAGAACGGACAGCTGCTGCTGCTGCTGCTGCTGCTGCAGACTCTCAGGGAAAGATTAGTTAGGCTCTTGTAGGCTTGTTAGCTTGCTCCTTGCTGATTCTTATTGCTAAAATAGCACCCCACAACAGCTCTTTTGGGAGCTAATCTTGTTCTTGTGATCTATTTTTTTTTCTGTGTGTCCCACTGACACTTGTGTTGCATAGACAGGCTTGATAATTCATACTGTGTGTGTGCCACTGCCAGGCCCAGCACATTCATTGACTACCTGTGTGTGTGACAGGTGCACATTGTAATACCCAGTACTGCATAATTCTACCTACCTGTTGTTCACAGTGCACCCACCTACCTACGTGAGCTGAGCGCACGCAGTGTCACTGTGCCTGTCCACTACCTGTCTGTGTGTGACAGGTGCACATTGTAATACCTAGTACTGCATATACCTACGTACCTGTTGTTCACAGTGCACCCACCCACCTACCTACGTGAGTTGAGCGCACGCAGTGTCACTGTGCCTGTCCGCTACTTGTCTGTGTGTGACAGGTGCACATTGTAATACCCATCACTGCATATACCTACCTACCTGTTGTTCACAGTGCACCCACCTACTTACGTGAGTTGAGCGCACGCAGTGTCACTGTGCCTGTCCAATTCCTGTCTGTGTGTGACAGGTGCACATTGTAATACCCATCACTGCATATAGCTACCTACCTGTTGTTCACAGTGCACCCACCCACCTACCTACATGATTTGAGTGCACACAGTGTCACTGTGCCTGTCCGCTACATGTCTGTGAGACAGGTGCACATTGTAATACCCATCACTGCAAATACCTACCTGTTGTGTTCAGTGCACCCACCTCATCACTGCATATACCTACCTGTTGTGTTCAGTGCACCCACCTACCTACGTGAGTGCACGCAGTGTGATATACCACACCGTGCATACCTGTTAACTGCACCTGTGTGACTGCACATTGTATTAGTCAAGTCAGTGCATAACTTTCACTTCATCCCCCCCGATATGGACACAACAGACAAAACAGGCAGAGGTAGAGGCAGACCCAGAGAAAGGCCACCCGGCAGGTTTGTGCGAGGTTGTGTTGATGTGATTTTGTGCGGCCCTGGACCAAAGTACAGTGCTCAGAAGAAGGCACGTCCCATCAACTCCCAATATTGTCAGGACGTGGTTGACTATTTAACACAGAACACCTCATCTTCCACAGCCACCAGCGCTACTACAAGCACCACATCCGTTGCATTTGACACTTCGCAGGAGTTAATTGGTGGGGAATTAACTGATTCACAACCATTATTGTTACAACCAGATGAAGGCGCTAAGCAAGTTACACCACCTCATATGTCTGAGTTAGGCGGCGACACTTTGGACGTAACGTGTGAGGAGGAGGAGGAGGATGAAGTACCTGCTGTTGGTGCAGTTTTAGAGGTGTCTGAGGCAAACGAAGCTGGGCAGGATGATTATGATGATATGGATCCCACATGGGTTCCTAATAGACAAGATGACCAAGGGGACAGTTCAGAGGGGGAGTCAGAGAGGAGTAGGAGGAGACTAGTTCCTGAAAGAAGTAGGGGGAGCTCGTAGTCAGAAACAGCTGGTGGCAGTGTCCGGCGCCATGTATCGCCACCTATGTACAGCCAGCCAACATGCCCTTCAACGTCAGCTGCTGATGCCACCATAGTGCCATCACCTCAGGGGGGCTCAGCGGTTTTGACATTTTTTAATGTGTTTGCCTCAGATCGGAGCAATGCCATCTGTTCTCTCTGCCTCCAAAAATTGAGCCGTGGAAAGACCAACACTCATGTCCAACACTCATGTAGGGACAAGTGCCTTACGAAAGCATATGGAGAAAAGGCACAAACTGCAATGGGAAGAGCACCTGAGCAAATGCAGCTCACAAAAGAAAAGACGCTCTCCTTTTCCTCTTCCTCCTTCAGGTGCAGCATCTTCAGCCGCTTTCTCCCTTGAACCTTCACAGCCACCCACCTCCACTCCGCCTCTGACCTTGAGCGGTTCCTGCTCCTCTGCCCACAGCAGCCAGGTGTCCGTGAAGGAAATCGTTGAGCGGAAGAAGCCAATTTCTGCCAGTCACCCTCTTGCCCGGCGTCTGACAGTTGGCGTGGCGGAACTGTTAGTTCGCCAGCCGTTACCATACAAGCTGGTGGACTCTGAGGCCTTCCGTAAATTTGTGGCCATTGGGACACTGAAGTGAAAGATACCAGGCCGCAATTATTTTTCTAAAAAGGCGATATCCAAACTGTACCGTGAAGTTGAGAGGAAGTGGTGTCATCTCTGGCACACAGCGTTGGGTCAAAGGTCCACCTCACCACGGATGCCTGGTCTGCCAAGCACGGTCATGGCAGGTACATAACTTACACAGCCCATTGGGTCAACCTGGTGACCGATGGCAAGCAGGGAGTACATGGCTGTGCAGTGGACCAACTTGTGACACCTCAACGGCTTGCAGGCAGGCCTCCTGCCACCTCCTCTTCGCTGTCAACCTCCACCTCCCCCTTGGCTGAGTGGCACTTCAACTCTACTGGTGCTGCGATCTCCTCTCCAGCTACACAGCCCCATCTCCCCAGGGCCTATGCTGCATGCCAGGTGCGCCAGTGTCACGCCATCTTAGACATGTCTTGCCTCAAAGCGGAGAGTCACACTGGACCAGCTCTCCTGGCTGCTCTTAACAAACAGGTGGATCAGTGGCTGACCCCGCATCAGCTGGAGATCGTCAACGTGGTGTGTGACAACAGCAGCAATCTCATTTCCGCATTGAATTTGGGAAAGCTGACACATATACCCTGCATGGCACATGTGCTGAATCTAGTCATTCAAAGATTTGTGTGAAAGTACCCAGGCTTAGAGGACGTCCTACTACACAAGGGGCCTGATTCACAAAGCGGTGATAACTCAGTTATCACGCCTAAAAGACTTTAGGCGTGATAACCTTTGCACTAGCAAAGTTATCACCGCTTTGTGCTCTAACTCGCGCGAAGCTCCTGTGCGCAAGGTTTTGCGCGCGTACGTGCATGCGCAAAGTCCCATAGGGCTTAATGGGCACTTCGCGCGAAGCACGGTGCGCTGCGCGCGAAGCACGGTGCGCTGCGCGCGTAGCGCTCCGCGCGCAAAACTTTGCGCGTGGGAGTTCGCGCAAATTCCTTCAGATCACACCTAAACTAAGTTTAGGCGTGATAAAGGGCTTTTCACAGGCGTGCAAAGTGTTTGCACCGCTTTGTGAATCAAGCCCAAAGAATTGAATGTGTGCATTAAACACCAAGTGAACACCTGACATATCTGGCTAAGCAAATTTGGCCTAATTGGCTTATCATGAGGTAATGCTCATGCAAATATGCATTCGCTTTCGCATGCCAACTTATGCAGGGTCAAAAACCAATGCCGCAAAGCGGTCGCCCTGCGGGAATTAGTTCATGCTGCAATAGCACTATCCAGGAGTGCCACAGGGAGGCTTCCCAGTGCCCCCATACAACCGGGGGACTGCGGGGTCCCAGGCGCTCTCACTGCCTGGGAACCACAGCAGCACCCCGGGGCGGGAGGCTGGGTGGCGCAGACGGCCCCCCCCAAGCGTGGCCAGCGCCGGGGAGAGCCTCCCGCACCCACCTCCCAATAATTAAAAACGGGCACTTACCTTAACGTCCATTGCGTTCTGCTACTGAGCATAGCTTGGGTGCATTCTCTCTGTAGTGATTAGAGGACGTCCTGTAGCAGGCCAGGAAGTTGTGTGGGCATTTCAGGCGGTCTTACACGGCCATGGCACGCTTTGCGGACATTCAGCGGAGAAACAACTTGCCGGTGAGATGCTTGATATGTGATAGCCTGGATGGCTGGAATTCGACCCTGGTCATGTTCTCTCGCCTGCTAGAACAGGAGAAAGCCGTCAACCAGTACCTGTACAATTACAGTAAAAGGACACAATCTGGGGAGATGGGGATATTCTGGCCCAACAACTGGACACTGATGCTAACTGCATACAGGCTCATGCAGCCGTTTGAGGAAGTGACCAAGCTGGTGAGCCGCAGTGAAGGCACCATCAGCGACTTGATCCCGTACGCTTACTTCCTGGAGTGTGCCGTGCGTAGAGTGGTGGATCAAGCTGTGGAGGAGCGTGAAGAGGAACAGTTACGGCAGGAACAGTTGTGGGAGCAATTTACATCAGAATCAGATATTTCCTCAACACCTGCGGCAGCACAGAGGAGAGGAGGAAGGAGGAAGAGTCGTGTGGGGAAGAAGAGTCAGACTCGGATTATGAGGAAGGTGTTTCTTTGGAGGAGGAGGAGGCGGCAGCAGAAGGACAACAACCGCAGCAGGCGTCGCAGGGGGCTTGTGCTGCTTGACGTTCCCGTGGTGTTGTTTGTGGCTGGGGGGAGGAGGAGGACTTACCTGACATCACTGAGGAAGAGCAAGAGGAGATGGATAGTACGTCTGGATCCAACTTTGTGCAGATGGCATCTTTCATGCTGTCCAGCCTGTTGAGGGACCCCCGTATAAAAAAAACTCAAGGGGAATGAACTGTACTGGGTGGCCACGTTACTAGACCCTCGGTATAGGCACAAAGTGGCGGACATGTTACCAACTCACCAGAAGGCAGAAAGGATGCAGCACATGCAGAACAAGCTGGCAACTATGCTTTACAATGCGTTTAAGGGTGATGTCACAGCACAACGCAATAAAGGTAATAAATAAATAAAGGTACCACTGCCAGTAATCCTTCTCCCATGTCCACGCAGGCAAGAACAGGACGCTCCAGCGATCTCATGGTGATGTCGGACATGCGGACATTCTTTAGTCCAACGCCTCGCCTTAGCCCTTCCGGATCCACCCTCCACCAACGCCTGGACCGGCAGGTAGCCAACTACCTGGCCTTAAAGGGACACTTAAGTCAAACAAAAAAAATGAGTTTTACTCACCTATGGCTTCCAATAGCCCCCTGCAGCTGTCCGGTGCCCTCGCCGTCTCCCTCCGATCCTCCTGGCCCCGCCAGCAGCCACTTCCTGTTTCGGTGACAGGAGCTGACAGGCTGGGGACGCGAGTGATTCTTCACATTCCCAGACACATTAGCACCCTCTATGCTGCTATATGATATATGCTATAGCAGCATAGATGGCGCTATTGTGGCCAGGAACACGAAGAATCACTCGCGTCCCCAGCCTGTCAGCTCCTTACACCGAAACAGGAAGTGGCTGCCGGCGGGGCCAGGAGGATCGGAGGGAGATGGCGAGGGCACCGGACAGCTGCAGCGGGCTATTGGAAGCCCCAGGTAAGTAAAACTCATTTTTTTGTTTGACTTAAGTGTCCTTTAAGTGTGAATGTAGACACTGTGAGCAGCGATGAACCCTTGGACTACTGGGTGCGCAGGCTTGACCTGTGGCCAGAGCTGTCCCAATTTGCCATCCAACTTCTGTCTTGCCCTGCCTCAAGCGTCCTGTCAGAAAAGACCTTCAGCGCAGCTGGAGGCATTGTCCCTGAGAAGAGAAGTCGCCTAAGTCACAAAAGTGTTCAGTACCTCACCTTTATCAAAATGAATGAGGCATGGATCCTGGAGGGTTACTGCCCACCCGAAGACTAAGTCAGTCCCCACACACAGCATCTCTGCCTGCACGCCGTGTGACTGGCTGCCTGCCCCAAGACTAAGTCGCTCCCCACACAGCATCTCTGCCTGCAGGTCGCTTGACTGCCTTCTCCGCCACCACCAACAGGGTCCACCAGGACTCCAGGCGGATTCCTGAATTTTTAAGGCCGCTATAATAATTTTTTTGGTGCGTGTACATGCCTGCCTAATTTTTCTGGCTGCAGTGCAGCTGCAACAACAAAACAAAAGGCATGTACATGTGCCCATTCCCCTTCGTGATTATTATCTTGCCACGGTGAAGGGGCTTGCGTATCACAATGAAGCAATGACCTCTGGCTATATGAGTGTCTCGGGGGGTGGCACACCAAAGATAAGAAGGTCGTTGCTTCATTGTGGACAGACCAAATTTGATCAGCTGGACAGTCACTGTTGTTCTATCATTCAGCTACCACAGCCCGGCGACCATATGGACTTGAAAACCGCCACGGCCTGCACTCTGGCCATGGTGCGCACCAGTCTAGCAGGGCCGTCACTATGCAAACAGCTGTTTGCGGTGCGTTACACAGTGAGTTTGGTGTGTCAGTGTGAAGCAGTACTCTAATTACACTCCCTGATTGATGTATACAGGCCCACCTGCACTCCCCTCCAGGTATTGCGCATTGGCTTTGGGGCCCCGGCCAGTGAGAGAGGTCCGGGGCCCCTGGCCATCGTGCGAACCAATCGTGTGTTTTTAAACGTTTTTTTTTCAGCTCTAGGACATGGCAGACATGTGAGCGGTTAGGGAGGGACCCCTGTGGGAGGAATGCCTGCACGGGGCGGTCCTGCTAGCGACGCAATCTTGCGATTTGCGTCCAACTGAAGCCTCCCACCTGAATGCTAATGGCTGCTAGATGTGGTATGGCAGGTAAAGGGTGTATGACAGTGCATCCTGATTGGCTGACGAGCACCTGCTGACGACTTAAATGTAGCTGCATGCATGTATTGCTGTGTTCTATTGCTTGTGTGTGTCGAATTTAGCATTCAGTATGGAGGCAGTGTTGGTGGGTTTTCTGGATGTGAGAGGTCCAGAGCCTGGGTGTGAGTGGTCCAGGCCCACCTGCACTCCCCTCCAGGTATCGCGCATTGGCTTTGGGGCCCCGGCCAGTGAGAGAGGTCCGGGGCCCCTTGCCATCGTGCGAACCAATCGTGTGTTTTTGATGTATACAAATGCAAGATGTTTTAAAGCACTTTAGGCCTCCAATTTAGCATGCAATGTGATTTCTGCCCTTAAAACGCTGCTGTGCGTCAAATCCTTATTTTTCCCCGGGACTTTTGTCGTCTATCCCACTCTGCTATGCCCCCCTCTAGGTGTTAGACCCCTTGAAACATTTTTTCCATCACTTTTGTGGCCAGCATATGTTTTTCTAGTTTTCAAAGTTTGCCTCCCCATTGAAGTCTATTGCAGTTTGCGAAAGTTCGCGCGAACCGAACTTTCGCGGTTTGCGAACCCGGTTCGCAAACCTAAAATCTGAGGTTCGGGCCATCTCTAATCACCATGCTGTATTAACTTCCTGTGTATTGTATGTTCAACAATCATTGTTGAACACACAATACACATGAAGTTTATACAGCATGGTGATCTCTGAGTGATATGTTTAATGAGTATAGTCATGAGCCTGGCCACAATACCGATGGGAGCCCTGACAGAAGCATACATCTTAATCATTTAATGTTCTTCTGTCATCTGCCTAGTATTGTTTTACCAGATACTAACTTATCATTATAGCTATTCCAGTATACATACACAATAGAAACTAGTTATCTGGGTCAGCACATTTTAATTGTGTCCTTTTCTATGAGTAAAAAGAATATATAGTATCATTGTCAGCACTAAGTGCCTAATTTAAATTTACATACAATAGAGAATTGTTGTTACATTGTTTTATTGCATTCTAGTTTCATGCAGTGTCGTGTGCCATCATTATGTAGTTCTGTTGCCAATGTTTCCTCCTTATTCAACATCAACGAGCCCTATAAATGTAAGAGAATCTGTGTTATACGCATAATCTCAGTGTGTTTATGTTCTAAATCTGGGTTAGCAGGTTTGATGATTCATTAATAAAATAAAATTAAACTATATATTGAAACAGAAGATCTTTTTAATAGATGACATTCTGAAGCCCTTTACCTGCAAACACTACTGATACTCAGCTCTGATGAAGCAGGTCTTTTCCCGCTATACACATTAGGCGTTCCCACATCCAGGCAGAACTCCGGCCCTTCTCTCTCTGGCTTGTACATTCTTGGAGTGAGTGGTGTTTGTTTATTCTGAGCATGTTTTTTCCAATGCTCTATATCTTGCTTCACTATTGGCATTTTATTTTTCACACACTTGTGCAATATTTGTGCTTGTATGGTTGAAAACAACCACTACCATATGTACTTATTTATAGCTTATTTTATAATAAGGGTATACGTGAAATTCCAAAATTGTATTACTTTCTCATCCCATCCATTACATTGAGGTATTGTATACTAGCTGAGAAGTATATGTTACATTGGTCCATTATACTGAATTTCACACTGGAGCCTGGTGCACATTGTTTTTCATTGTATTGTCTTTATTGTGTTTTTTGTATGCTTTGAGCTGACTTTTAATAATTAATTTATTGAAGTTTCTGATGCCATTTTTGAGCCCTCTCCTTTCATCTAGCATACTCAGCTGTTTCAAATGCTAACACATTTACAAGGACTATCATCGGCAGGCATGGGGCCTGGAGGCTAGCAGCGCTTCTGTTCTTATGGAGCATGCTGGGGGAACTACATACATCACATGACGGAAAGGCCTCTGACAGGTGGGGTGGGGTAAGTAAGTGAACAATGGGCTTGGGCATCAATCAGTGTTCGCTATAGATCCAGCATGCCATATTTTTAAGCTATGTTAGGGAGCTCCTGTAAACACGCTAGATTTTTGGCCCAGATGGTCCATACTGGCCACCTCATCCAGTGTGTGTACTTAGTATTAAAGTTCTCCTGTCAATACAAGACTCATCTTTTTCATTACATTTTACAGCTAAATTCTCCGTATTGCTCAAGATTTTTTTTTATAGAATATAGGATGACAGACCTCATGGCTTAGTGCACAAACCCATTGCCCAGAGGTTTGATATCAACTTCCTTACATGAAATATTGGGACAATGCCTTTGCAACCTTCAATAAAACCAAAATAATGGTAGTTTATATTGTTTAATGTGGGGAAAACCTCCATTTGTTTTGCCACCAAGGACAACATCTACAAAGCTTTTCTCCTTTGATACAGTTCTTCGAACAAAATATATAAATAATTCCCAAAGTTACCTCCACTATGCAGAAGGCACTTAACAAAATGGCCACCACTGAGTACATATATTGGCCCTGCACAAAGGCTCATTCTCAGGGGCGTTCCTAGGGTCCTTGGAGATCGGGGGCACCTGTGGGCACTAGGCGGGGGGCGTAGCGCGCGCTGAGGCAAAAAATGGGCGTGGCCATACATTGAGTGGGCATGGCCATCGGTGGGGCCAAATGTACATGAACTTAGCAGCGATGTAAGCTACAGATAACAGGCCTGTTCATCAAAATATTGGATGGAGCCCCGTCCTTTATTTAGATAATTTACAATCAGTATAGGCATAGATCAAAGATGTATACGCACATACAATCTTGATTGGTCAATCACTGACCAATTTTACCACCCCCATGAGGTAAGTGGGCCAACAGACAATGCATTTGATGAACAGAGCTAAAATTGGCTAATCAAAATTGTATGTGTGTACCAGGCTTTACAGCTAATACTGTACATACTGAAAGTAGCAGGGATCAGCATACAATACAGCTGGTTTACAATCAGTAAAGGCACAGAGTAACACCTTATACTGTACACACTGGAGGTAGATCAGCACACAGTGCCGGCACTAGAGAACAGCTTATACTGTAGGCAGCAGAGATCAGCACACTGCAGCTAGTGCGCCCAAAAATATGAGGGCTATATTGTGCGTAGCGCTACGCGCGCCCAACGAAAAATGGGTGTGGCCATGGACCAGAATGTGGGTGTGGTCACGGGTGGAGACAAATTTACATGAACCTAGCAATGGTGGGACATTAGATTAGGACAGTGGTGGCGAACCTTTTGGAGGCAGAGTGCCCAAACTGCAACCCAAAAGTCATTTATCTATCGCAAAGTGGCAACACCAATTCAAACTAAATACTGTACAAACATTTTAACTCATACATGAACATTATGGAAAATCGAAGTTGAAAATAAACTGTGAAGATAAACAATTTCATCCATCCTACTCCTGAAAAATGTATTCATTTTTTTAGAACCTCCCAGTTTTGTTTCTGTTTTAAAAATCTAAAAAAGTAGGTTTAATGCTATTGTCTCATATGATGATGATTCATCTTTTCCCATAGTCTCGCAGTTAGCAATCATGTGACCCCCAACAAGACAAATTCAGCAATCATGAGTCCCCTTAAGACAAGTTCAGCAATCATGAGGCTCCCAACAAGACAAATTCAGCAATCATGAGGCCCCTTAAAGGGACTCCGAGCTCAGAAAAAAAAGGCAAGTTGTACTCACCAGGGGCTTTTTCCAGCCCAGTGCTGGTCGGGAGGTCCCACGCCGGCGTCCTGGCTCCTCTCCTTCTCCCCGCTCCGGAATGGCTGGCAGGCCGCAGCCCGGGCGACACTCTCCCGAGTGTCGGGCTGCTTCTTCTGCATATGACGCGGATTACGTCACACGCCGGCCGCCTCGCGTCATCACGGCGGCCGGCGTGAAAGTACTGCGCATGCGCGCTTTGTTCGCGCATGAGCAGTACTTTCACGCCGGCCGGCGTGATGACGCGAGGCGGCCGGCATGTGTCGTAATCCGCGTCATATGCGGAAGAAGCAGCCCGACACTCGGGAGAGTGTCGCCCGGGCTGCGGCCTGCCAGCCATTCCGGAGCGGGGAGAAGGAGAGGAGCCAGGACGCCGGCGTGGGACCTCCCGACCAGCACTGGGCTGGAAAAAGCCCCTGGTGAGTACAACTTGCCTTTTTTTTCTGAGCTCGGAGTCCCTTTAAGACAAATTCAGCAATCATGTGACCCCCAACAAGACAATTTCAGCAATCATGAGGCCCCTATCAGGACAAATTCAGCAATCATGAGGCCCCTATCAAGACAAATTCAGCAATCATGTGACCCCCAACAAGACAAATTCAGCAATCATGAGGCCCCTTAAGACAAATTCAGCAATCATGAGGCCCCCAACAAGACAAATTCAGCAATCATGAGGCCCCAACAAGACAAATTCAGCAATCATGTGACCCCCAACAAGACAAATTCAGCAATCATGTGACCCCCAACAAGACAAATTCAGCAATCATGTGACCCCCCAACAAGACAAATTCAGCAATCATGTGACCCCCAACAAGACAAATTCAGCAATCATGAGGCCCCTTAAGACAAATTCAGCAATCATGAGGCCCCTTAAGACAAATTCAGCAATCATGAGGCCCCCAACAAGACAAATTCAGCAATCATGAGGCCCCAACAAGACAAATTCAGCAATCATGTGACCCCCAGACAAATTCAGCAATCATGTGACCCCCAACAAGACAAATTCAGCAATCATGTGACCCCCAACAAGACAAATTCAGCAATCATGTGACCCCCCAACAAGACAAATTCAGCAATCATGTGACCCCCAACAAGACAAATTCAGCAATCATGAGGCCCCTTAAGACAAATTCAGCAATCATGAGGCCCCCAACAAGACAAATTCAGCAATCATGAGGCCCCAACAAGACAAATTCAGCAATCATGTGACCCCCAACAAGACAAATTCAGCAATCATGTGACCCCCAACAAGACAAATTCAGCAATCATGTGACCCCCCAACAAGACAAATTCAGCAATCATGTGACCCCCAACAAGACAAATTCAGCAATCATGAGGCCCCTTAAGACAAATTCAGCAATCATGAGGCCCCTTAAGACAAATTCAGCAATCATGAGGCCCCCAACAAGACAAATTCAGCAATCATGAGGCCCCAACAAGACAAATTCAGCAATCATGTGACCCCCAACAAGACAAATTCAGCAATCATGAGGCCCCTTAAGACAAATTCAGCAATCATGAGGCCCCTTAAGACAAATTCAGCAATCATGAGGCCCCCAACAAGACAAATTCAGCAATCATGAGGCCCCAACAAGACATTCAGCAATCATGTGACCCCCAACAAGACAAATTCAGCAATCATGTGACCCCCAACAAGACAAATTCAGCAATCATGTGACCCCCAACAAGACAAATTCAGCAATCATGTGACCCCCAACAAGACAAATTCAGCAATCATGTGACCCCCAACAAGACAAATTCAGCAATCATGTGACCCCCAACAAGACAAATTCAGCAATCATGTGACCCCCAACAAGACAAATTCAGCAATCATGAGGCCCCCAACAAGACAAATTCAGCAATCATGTGACCCCCAACAAGACAAATTCAACAATCATGAGGCCCCTATCAAGACAAATTCAGCAATCATGAGGCCCCAACAAGACAAATTCAGCAATCATGTGACCCCAACAAGACAAATTCAGCAATCATGAGGCCCCTTAAGACAAATTCAGCAATCATGAGGCCCCCAACAAGACAAATTCAGCAATCATGTGACCCCCAACAAGACACATTCAGCAATCATGAGGCCCCTATCAAGACAAATTCAGCAATCATGCGGCCCCAACAAGACAAATTCAGCAATCATGAGCCCCCCCAACATGACAAATTCAGCAATCGTGAGGCCCCCAACAAGACAAATTCAGCAATCATGAGGCCCCCAACAAATCATGAGTCCTCCAAAAAGACAAATTCAGCAATCTTGAGGCCCCCAACAAGTCATGAGGCCCTTAACAAGACGAATTCAGCAATCATGAGGCCCCCAACAAGACACATTCAGCAGTCATGAGGCACATAAATAGACAGCATTTCACATAAATAGGCAGAATGCCCCCTTAATATGGTAGACACCTCTCACCTGGCTTCTAAATTCTCCTCTACTGGCTGCTGTGCCTGGCAATACTATTTTTGGCTGGATTGGGGATGATGTGTGGGCTGAAAGGCCTGGTAGTGACAGGAGCCCCAGTTTAGGTAGAGACAGGAGCCCCCCCAGTTTAGGTAGTGAGTGACAGGGACCCCCAGGTTAGGTAGTGAGTGACAGGGACCCACAGGTACGGTAGTGAGTGACAGGGACCCCACAGGTTAGGTAGTGAGTGACAGGCACCCCCAGGTTAGGTAGTGAGTGTCAGGGACCCCAAGGTTAGGTAGTGAGTGACAGGGACCCCACAGGTTAGGTAGTGAGTGACAGGGACCCCCAGGTTAGGTAGTGAGTGACAGGGACCCACAGGTAAGGTAGTGAGTGACAGGGACCCCACAGGTTAGGTAGTGAGTGACAGGCACCCCCAGGTTAGGTAGTGAGTGACAGGGACCCCAAGGTTAGGTAGTGAGTGACAGGGACCCCACAGGTTAGGTAGTGAGTGACAGGGACCCCCAGGTTAGGTAGTGAGTGGCAGGCGCCCCCTAGGTTAGGTAGTAGGTGCCCCCTAGTTAAGGTAGCTCCAAGAGATCGCCGCCCACCCTGCAGAAATTCTGAGCGGCCCGCCCTCCCCCCAGGCCCGCTCAGGAACGTTTTTGGGGGGCTGGAGTGGTCGCAGCATGAGGGGAGAGCTTGGTAGCACATCGGGCTCTCCCCTCCAGCACTGAATAGTGGTTATGCAGGAGGCGGGGCAGCGGCAGATACATACCTTCCGTGCGTTCCACGGATGTTCCGCTCTCTAGCTTCTGATGCGACTTCCTGTATAAACAGGAAATAGCGTCAGACACTACAGGGAGAAACATCCGCGCTGGAACGCAAGGAAGGTATGTATCTGCCGCTGCCTGCCGCCTGCATAACCACTATTCAGTGCTGGAGGGGAGCGCAGAGGGGAGAGCCCGATGTGCTACCAAGCTCTCCCCTCATGCTGCGACCCCTCCAGATCCTAGCGGCGGGGCACCCCTAGAAATAGATTGGGGGCACCCCAGGACATTTTGGGGGCACGGGCCCCCCTAAAATAGGGCTAGCAACACCCATGCTCAATCTTACTGGGAAATAGGGATTCCTGCTCACACTGATCTGACAGTCTCAATGGATCCTGTTATCTGTGTTCTCTCAACAGCAAGATTTTTGGTTGCAAGCTACTGGAAGAAGCCTACAATGCTTCTTAACCTTAATAAAATAACTTGGTTCACTTGTACTAACTTGAATATTTAACTTATTTTTGAGAAATCATGGGCAGGATCCTATTTGGCTCTGGCACTTCAAGTCCTTTCTCTCCTCTTCTTCTCTTTCTTTTTCCACCCTAGTTCTCTTTTGTGGTCTTTCTATTGCTCCTTTCTTGGGGTTTGACAAAGGTGTTTTTGGTGTAGCTTTGATCACACCACACTCTCTATCTGCTCTCCTCAAATTCCTGTTATTATTCAGATTGCCCCGCCTTGGGATGTGCCAATAGCCTACCTCAAGACATGAAATTAAACTTGTGGAACTGATTTTCATTATGTAACACAGAGTGATAAAACATATTATTTTACTTATCTCGGTTATACAGGTGATGATGATGATGATACAGTGAGGAAAATAAGAATTTTATCCCCTGCTGATTTTGTTCATTTGGCCTCTGACCAAGAAAAGACTTTGACTTTGGGGCACTGGGTTTTTGGCTTAAATACTGACCTTCTATTTGACACAAGAAAAGTGGCATATCAGATAGAGGAAGATAAATCTGCCCCCTCTTCCACGAATAATACTCAATCTGGTTAAACTAATAAACTTGGAACTTATACCCTTGAAGGCTATCAACATGTCCCAGAGTACCACGCTGCAGCTGCCTCAAGTACTTTAACCACTTTATCCACCACTACAGTATATCTACATCCTCTGTGACTGCATCTAAGCCACAAAGATGTAGGTATATGTCTCATAGCTGAAGCACAGCTGTGCACTATTGGACTTGCTCCTGTGCAGAACCTCTCGCACTATCTGCTGCAGTACTAATTGGTGAATTGCAATATTTTTTACCTGAGCCAATAAGATTGATTTTTTTACCATTAAAAATACTTTTATTTTCTCAGTTCATAGTGAAAAATATAAACTGTAGCATTATTTCATATTCAAATATTTTCGCCATAAATTGTGACAGGAACATAATCTAAGTTTTGTGATAAACGGTAGAAATAGCCCATCAAAATTTGTGTTTTTTATCTACAATAACGCTTTTTATTCTTAAACTGGAATTGGTAAAACTGAGATATAATGTGTTTTTGTATATTTTTTCCATTAATATGCATAGAAAACAAAATTGAGGGAAAAAACACCATACAATGAAAGTTGAGTTTGTATATATTGTATATATATATATATATATATATATATATATATATATATATATATATATACAGGATCTTCTCAAAAAATTAGCATATTGTGATAAAATCCATTATTTTCTGTAATGTACTGATAAACATTAGACTTTCATATATTTTAGATTCATTACACACAAGTGAATTAGTTCAAGCCTTTTATTGTTTTTCTTATTGATGATTTTGGCATACAGCTCATGAAAACCCAAATTTCCTATCTCAAAAAATTAGCATATTTCATCCGACCAATAAAAGAAAAGTGTTTTTAAAACAAAAAAAGTCAACCTTCAAATAATTATGTTCAGTTATGCACTCAATACGTGGTCGGGAATCCGTTTGCAGAAATGACTGCTTCAATGCGGCGTGGCATGGAGGCAATCAGCCTGTGGCACTGCTCAGGTGTTATGGAGGCCCAGGATGCTTCGATAGCGGCCTTAAGCTCATCCATACATGTTGGGTCTTGCGTCTCTCAACTTTCTCTTCACAATATCCCACAGATTATCTATGGGGTTCAGGTCAGGAGAGTTGGCAGGCCAATTGAGCACATTAATACCATGGTCAGTAAACCATTTACCGGTGGTTTTGGCACTGTGAGCAGGTGCCAGGTCGTGCTGAAAAATGAAATCTTCATCTCCATAAAGCTTTTCAGCAGATGAAAGCATGAACCCACTTTTGAACCAGAAACAGCGGCAGAATCGCCTGACCTGGGCTACAGACAAGCAGCACTGGACTGTTACTCAGTGGTCCAAAGCAACTTTTACATGTCATTCGGAAATCAAGGTGCCAGAGTCTGGAGAAAGACTGGGGAAAGGGAAATGCCAAAATGCCTGAAGTCCAGTGTCAAGTACCCACAGTCAGTGATGGTCTGGGGTGCCATGCCAGCTGCTGGTGTTGGTCCACTGTGTTTTATCAAGGACAGGGTCAATGCAGCTAGCTATCAGGAGATTTTGGAGCACTTCATGCTTCCATGTGCTGAAAAGCTTTATGGAGATGAAAATTTCATTTTTCAGCACGACCTGGCACCTGCTCACAGTGCCAAAACCACTGGTAAATGGTTTACTGACCATGGTATTACTGTGCTCAATTGGCCTGCCAACTCTCCTGACCTGAACCCCATAGAGAATCTGTGGGATATTGTGAAGAGAAAGTTGAGAGACGCACGACCCAACACTCTGGAAGTGCTTAAGGCCGCTATCGAAGCATCCTGAGCCTCCATAACACCTGAGCAGTGCCACAGGCTGATTGCCTCTATGCCACGCGCATTGAAGCAGTCATTTCTGCAAAAGGATTCCCGACCAAGTATTGAGTGCATAACTGAACATAATTATTTGAAGGTTGACTTTTTTGTTTTAAAAACATTTTTCTTTTATTGGTCGGATGAAATATGCTAATTTTTTGAGATAGGAAATTTGGGGTTTTCATGAGCTGTATGCCAAAATCATCAATAAGAAAAACAATAAAATGCTTGAACTACTTCAGTTGTGTGTAATGAATCTAAAATATATAAAAGTCTAATGTTTATCAGTACATTACAGAAAATAATGAACTTTATCACAATATGCAAATTTTTTGAGAAGATCATATATATATATATATATATATATATCATTTAGGTATCACAAGTAGGGATAAAGTTATTGCTAATTAAATAGGGACATGGGTAAAATGTCAAAACTGCTCTGGTCCATAAGGGGGAAACAAGGTCTGGATGCAAAGTGGTTAAAAGTGATTGATTTTATATCAGATAATCAATCAATGAGCTTCTAAACAGGAAAAAAACAAGCTTTACAACTTAATGATCTACATAACACAAGGAAAACATTTGTGCTGACATTTTTATAAGACTGATTCTGGCCTTCAAAATTAGGCATACAAAACTTTGTGTCAAAGTACTGGAAACAAAACTCTTCATCACCTCATCTCTCTCCTCATCTTCTCATCATCCCTCATCTACATCATCTCCTATTCTCACAAAGCTGTGGATGCAGTTCTTAGAAGATCTCATCTTTGTTAGCAAACAGAAACGTATCTACTATGCATCACTGAGTGCAGAATCTGTTCAATCATATGTTGTGACTTCAAGGAAAAGCGAATGTACAGTAAGGCTATTAACCATTTAAAGTCCTTTAAAAAAATAAATAGATACATTTGTTTTTGTAAGGTAAAATGGGGTGATAAATGTATTAGAACAAATGGAAACATTAGGTGCACAGAGAGATGCTGTTCAGATTGCTTTAGAGCCATCCCCTACTCCTTTCATCAACTACACCATCAGGACTGGCTGTGTTTGGATCACTAGCATAAACCAGATTTCACATACATTGCCTTGCACATGTAGTTCAATTTCTAAGATCCTGATCGTGTATACTACTGTACCGTCTGTTCATCTAAAAATCCAATTGTTCATATACAATATAAAGCTCATTAAACTGCTTGGCCTAGTTACTCAAGTCAATTATTTAGCTAGATCACTTTCTAATCATGCTCCTCTTAAAGTGGTACTTCAGGCTGCGGTGAGTACGGGTCGTTATCAACTGACCTGGAAACTTAATCCTCATTGGCTTTCTTTAATCACCTCTCATTCCTTGATTATGGATGAAATTAAGTTATTTTTGTACTATAATAGAGACCATGAAGGTTTAATTTGGGTGTGGGAATCTTTAAAGGGACTCCGAGCTCACAATAAAAAAGAAAGTTGAACTCACCTGGGGCTTTCTCCAGCCCAGTGCTGGTCGGGAGGTCCCACGACGGCGTCCTGGCTCCTCTCCAACACCCCGATCCGGAATGGCTGACAGGCCGCAGCCCGGGCGACACTCTCCCGAGTGTCGGGCTGCTCCTTCCGCGTATGACGTCACACGCCGGCCGCCTCGCGTCATCACGGCGGCCGGCGTGAAAGTACTGCGCATGCGCGATTAAAGCGCGCATGCGCAGTACTTTCACGCCGGCCGCCGTGATGACGCGAGGCGGCCGGCGTGTGACGTCATACGCGGAAGGAGCAGCCCGACACTCGGGAGAGTGTCGCCCGGGCTGCGGCCTGTCAGCCATTCCGGATCGGGGTGTTGGAGAGGAGCCAGGACGCCGTCGTGGGACCTCCCGACCAGCACTGGGCTGGAGAAAGCCCCAGGTGAGTTCAACTTTCTTTTTTATTGTGAGCTCGGAGTCCCTTTAAAAGCTGCTCTAAGAGGTCTCTTTTCTAAGGAAATGAATAAAATCAAATCTAACTCCAGAAGTCATGAAAAAGTCTTATTTGATACAGTCAGTGACTCTGAAGGTGCGTACACACGTACTACTGAAATGAACGATGGGTCCGTCAGACCCTCCCGCTGGACGGGCGTTCTGCCGACAGTAGAGCGTGTGTACAGTCTGTCGGCAGACTGATTAGTGGATCGTTCAGAAACAGCCTTATCAGTCTGCCTGACAGACTGTACACACGCACTACTGTCGGCAGAACGCCCGCCCAGCGGGAGGGTCTGACGGACCTGTCGTTCATTACAGTAGTGCGTGTGTACGCACCTTGAGGCTCAATTTATTATCTCCACAACACAAGGAAATAAATGTACCTGGATAGAAGCACAAGATAAGCTAAATTGCTATTTACAGACCAATGCAAAACATAAACTATTTTTTATGAAGCAAGCCTTTTTTGAACACGGTGACCAGACTGGCCATTTACTATCTGTAATTACAAAAGCACACAATCCTCCAGTGTTTATAGCTTCTTTAAATACAGCCTCTCAGACTATCTGTACTGATAATTGCGCAACAGGTGGATCAGCGCATCACCAGGCCCCCCCCCCAGAAACTGCAAACACACCTTGAACCCAAACAGAAGCTCTGCATATACACCAAAAGCAAGGCTACCTGCAAGAGAGTGCAAGACCCACTTGTGGGGTAAAATACACAACTAGCATACACATGACCTTTCTACCACTGGAGGATGTTGGTTTCCTGTAACAGCTTGCATGCAACTTGTTAAGTACTCGTCCCTCCCACTGCGAATAAGTCATCCTCGATGGGAGGGGACCTAACACTAACTAAGGCCTGGGCCACACTATACACGTTTGCAGATCGCAGTCGGCGGTCCGGGCTCCGTGTAAACAAAAAACGGAACGCAAACGGATCCGTTTGTAGAAAAATTGCAATCCGTTTCCGTTCCGTTTTTCAACCAAAAAACGTTTAGAAAACGTACCTGGCCCAATGCAATTGGTATTGACCAATAGGAAGGAAGTGGGAGGGGCTATGCTGCTAATATTTACCCATTTCCCACCTCTTGACCACTAGGAAGCCAGTGGGAGGGGCTATCTTTAGAAAAAAACAGTGTTTTGACCATTTTAAGGCATATGGAATGTCCTGGGGAGGTTTTTTGAGTGCCTGTACCAATGTCAAATGAGTGGGAGTGGTTTTGCTGTACAGGGAGTGGTTTGGTTATAGTCTATTGTCTGTACCATGTGTTTGATGCACTCTTGAGAATACAGCAGGCAAGAAAGTACAACATCAGGCAGCACCATGGACCCCATTGTCTTTCTGTTCTGGATGAACCTGGCTTGGATGGGGGTCTTCCTGTACTACAGTGGGACCCTCATGCGGTCAAGAGTGCGGAGATGGTGGGTACATCCTCTCCTGCAAGAGAGACAGCAAAAGGGGCAATTTTCTGTCCTCTATCAAGACCTGAGAAAACACCCGGTCAAGTTCTTTAAATATAGACGGATGTCTGTGGACCTGTAAGTACCTTCTTCTTACCTGAAATAACATTTTACCTGTCCACACACTCTGTACCTGTGTCAGGCTAATGTTGTTGCCATTTTTGTCTTCAAGGTTTGATCACCTTCTCACCATCTTGAGGCCCCACCTTCTGAAAAAGGACACCAGGATGCGAAAAGCCATCACTCCAGAGGAGCAACTTATGATCACCCTGCGGTATGTTATGTCTTTTATCTATCATCTTTTATCTTTTTTGTAATGATGAGACAAACTATTTATTTTCAACAAAAAATAAAAATTTATTTTTTGGTTATCAAAAACAACAACAAAATGGCATTCACCAACATGGTGGCCAAACATAACTTTCAAAATTGAAAGAACATTTCTGCTTCAAGGTACAATACTTCTTGTTTGTTTGAACCATCCCCCACAACCCCCATTGTCCCATTGTTCCATTGTCCCAGTGCTCATGGCTTGGGAGTGGAGATGTTTGCTTGAACAATGTGGCAGACATTGGCTCTTGTTATCTGTCTGAAATGCTATCTATTTTAGCTGTGCCTTTATTTGTTGTACTGTGTTTGACCAATATGAAGCTAGCCAATTTTGGTGGTGGTGGTGGGGGGGGGGGGGGGGGGGGAGTGTTGAAGAGCTATTGTTTTTGCATACCTGTGCAGCAGCAAACTTTAACAAAACACAAAACAAGTGTTCACTCCAAAGCAATGCCTGGCTGGCTACCTACCATTCAAGACCCTCTGAACAGCACTCACCCACACAACAGTCCAGGGACCATCTCTGGTAGGAAAGTGCTGTTCCAAAGGTCTTGAATGGTAGGTGGCAAAAGTAGGCAACCAGGGTGCCTGGGGAAAGAGGTAATTTTTCTTGCATACTACCTGTGCAGCAGCAAACTTTAGTAGTGCAAACTTTACAAAATAACAAACAAGTGTTCACTCCAAAGCAATGCCTGGCTGGCTACCTTTGGCTACCTACCATTCAAGACCCTCTGAACAGCACTCACCCACACAACAGTCCAGGGACCATCTCTGGTAGGAAAGTGCTGTTCCAAAGGTCTTGAATGGTAGGTGGCAAAAGTAGGCAACCAGGGTGCCTGGGGAAAGAGGTAATTTTTCTTGCATACTACCTGTGCAGCAGCAAACTTTAGTAGTGCAAACTTTACAAAATAACAAACAAGTGTTCACTCCAAAGCAATGCCTGGCTGGCTACCTTTGGCTACCTACCATTCAAGACCCTCTGAACAGCACTCACCCACACAACAGTCCAGGGACCATCTCTGGTAGGAAAGTGCTGTTCCAAAGGTCTTGAATGGTAGGTGGCAAAAGTAGGCAACCAGGGTGCCTGGTGAAAGAGGTAATTTTTCTTGCATACTACCTGTGCAGCAGCAAACTTTAGTAGTGCAAACTTTACAAAATAACAAACAAGTGTTCACTCCAAAGCAATGCCTGGCTGGCTACCTTTGGCTACCTACCATTCAAGACCCTCTGAACAGCACTCACCCACACAACAGTCCAGGGACCATCTCTGGTAGGAAAGTGCTGTTCCAAAGGTCTTGAATGGTAGGTGGCAAAAGTAGGCAACCAGGGTGCCTGGGGAAAGAGGTAATTTTTCTTGCATACTACCTGTGCAGCAGCAAACTTTAGTAGTGCAAACTTTACAAAATAACAAACAAGTGTTCACTCCAAAGCAATGCCTGGCTGGCTACCTTTGGCTACCTACCATTCAAGACCCTCTGAACAGCACTCACCCACACAACAGTCCAGGGACCATCTCTGGTAGGAAAGTGCTGTTCCAAAGGTCTTGAATGGTAGGTTGCAAAAGTAGGCAACCAGGGTGCCTGGGGAAAGAGGTAATTTTTCTTGCATACTACCTGTGCAGCAGCAAACTTTAGTACTGGAAAGTAGCAATAAACTGAGTACAACTAGTAAACTGAGTACTATTGTATCCCAGACTGTGTTTGACTCGCTAGTTTTAGTTACCTGTCCATCAAAATCAGAAGGTGACCAAAAACACACTCAACTGTCATTGGACAGGCTTTGATGGTAAAGTGTTGAACATCTGATTTTGATAGACAGATATTTAAACTAGTGAGCAGTGACACTATTTCTTAAAATTTATTATCATTCTCGGGGAAAAAAGGGTATTTGCCACTACTGGGCTGGGAGGAAGCAGAAGTACGAGTGCTTGCGGTACTACCTTGTGATAGCTGGGTATACGTGGTAGTTTCCTCTGCAGAGGTGATAGGAAAAGAATGTGGTGGCTGGTAACCCTGGTATGACTGATTTGGAGATGGACCGTGGTATGGCTGAGTGGGAGATGGTTGCCATGCAGAGGGTGGCCTAGTGGGTGATGCAGAGTAATCTAAGTGGTTTTTCACCGCATCAAGCAAACTGCATTGACAATGTATTAACCTGTGCCGTGGCACTTGTTCCATTAAAGGCAATAGTGACATCACCGAGTGATAAAGGCTGCTGCTTTGGTGATGCATCAAAAGGTCTATCTCTTGGCGATGTTGTTGACCCAAATTGTGTAGCTGCTCCTGAAAAAGCTGCCTTTCTTTGCGCAGCATCTCATTGGATTCGGCCAACTGAGTTCTCAGAGTGTCTATGTGTTGCTGGTATTGATGGGAAATAGTGCTACCTGATTTGTCCTGCAAACTTCGGGACACTATGGCTTCCTGGTTTTTCATCATCCCAACAAGGCTTGACACTGCTCCAGCCATCTGCACATTGGCCGATCTGGCCTGACCGCGAGCAGCTGAAACCCGAGCACTTGCTTGCTTACGCAATGACTCAGCCGTGTTTGGACGCTGGGTGGGTGGTCCCTCACCAGGTGATTCAGGTTGTGCAGATGAGGCAGCTGAAACACTTGGCTGTTCATCGTCGGCAATGTCATCCAGATTGACAGTGGTCAGGGTGTCCATCGATGTGTCAGGTGACTCATCCAAAATGGACAGTGCTGGTCCATCATTTGAATCATCTAAAATGGCCTCAAAGTTATCTTCAGTGCTGTAGATAAAAAACAACATTTTGTATGAGAAAGTGAAAGTGTTTCAACCATCCACACCACCCCAACCACCCCCCCCCCCCAAAAAAAATGAAATAAATAAATTTACAAATTAAATAAAGGCAAGAGAGTGGATACATACCAAAGGTAAAATAAAAAATTATAACAAAAATAACTCACCCTCTATCTTGAACGAGAGGTCTAAGGAATCGCAGTAGAGGTGTGTGGCAATATGGGGTCCTTCGCGATGCACCACTCCCACTTCTTTGGTCTGCTTTTTCCGCCTTTAGTTCTTTAATGAAGCTGTCACGTATACTTCGCCATTTTGTCTTTATCTTTTCAACTGTGGAAACAAAACCAAATAACAATCTTGTCACTTTTTTTCTATAGGTTCCTGGTGACCGGACAAAGCTATGGAAGTCTACATCTCACTTTCAGAGTTGGAAAGAGCACAATCAGTGCTATAGTGAACCGCACCAGCAGGGCGATATGGTGCAGTCTGGTTGCGAAGTACATGCCAGTTCCCGATTCTCGCAAGTGGGCGGAGATTGCCGACCTGTACTGGAACAGGTGCAACTTCCCAAACTGCCTAGGAGCCATCGATGGAAAACACGTTCGGCTACAGAAACCAGCGAGGAGCGGCAGTCTGTACTTCAACTACAAGAAGTACTTTAGTCTGGTCCTCCTGGCTGTGGCCGACGCAGACTATAATTTCATCTACGTGGACGTTGGCTCCTATGGCGGTTCAAGTGACTCGGGGATATTCCAGAGGTCCAGACTGCACCGCCTTCTCAATGACGATAAGCTGGACATCCCCGGGGACAAGCCTTGGCCTGGAACAACATCACCAAGCTACCCCTATGTTTTCGTCGGCGACGAGGCCTTTGCCTTATCACAACATGTGATGAGGCCGTTTGGGCAAAGAGGCCTCAGGCGCGAAAAACGCGTGTTTAACTACCGGCTGACCCGGGCTCGTCGCATGGTCGAGTACGTTTGGAATCATGTCGAACAAGTGGAGGATGTTCCACACGCCACTACAGCTGAGCCCTACCAACGCTACAGCTGTCGTGAAGGCGGCATGCATCCTCCACAACTTTGTTCGGCAGGAAGAAGGATACAACATTATGCACCTCGACCAGGATTATTTGCCCAGAATCCGACGGTTTGCAACAAGGGGTAGGCTACAGGCCCAGCAGAATCGGGACTACATGGTACGGTACTTCATGTCTAGAGAGGGACACATACAAGCCCAGGACATTATTGTTCCTCTCTAGTTATTTTGGACATTTTGAATGTTTTTTTGTTGGGGGGGGATGTTTTTTTGTTGGGGGGAGGGGGGAGGAGGTTGGCTTTTTGTTACGTTTTATTTTAATATATTGTTTTCAAAATAAAATTTTAAAAATTGTTTTCAATGCTTGTTCACTGATGGGGATGGGGGGGGGGGGTTTGGAGTGGGTGGCTTGGGGTGTTGGGTGGATAGGAGGGGCATTGTCGAATACAGGGGTGGGTGCCTTTGGAGGGGGAGAGGGTGGACATACAAGAGATGGTGAGATGGGGGGGTTGTAGTTAAGTGGCATTTTGGAGTGGGATGTGGAAAGAAAGGATGAGTGTCACTGGGGAATGGGGGGGGGGGGGGATGTATGAGACAAGTGGCAATCAGGGGAGATAGGGGGTGGTGGAGTGAAAAGGGGGTGGGTGGCGGCAGGTGAGAGTTGCAGTGTGGAGAAAACAGTTGGTGTTGGGGATGTGGCACTAAACATATATATAAAGAGCACATCACACTAGGCAACATGTATCATACACATTCCAGGGCACTCACCTTCTTTGCTCTGCTTCCTGGGTGCAAGCTGATCATACTCCTCCACAAACTGCTTGGTGATGCGCTCCCATAACAGCTTGCAGTGTGGAAGGTCGCTGTGCTTCTCATGGCTCTTGTCGTAGAGCTCTGGGTACTCTTGGACAGCCATTATGAGGTCCTCCACGTTGATAAACCTCCTGGTGGCCATGATGGCTGCTCTCGTCTCTCCCAGCTTGTCAACAGGAAGCTGTCAGAGATGACGTTGAGGGGAGGAGAAGGAAGTTCTGGCCATCCATGTTGGCATACGTTTTATGTTCAATTTTGTTTGTGAAGAGGGAGGTCCGTTTTGTCATAGGCTTTCATTATCCTCCGTGTATCCGGGTCCAGGAAAAATGCAGCAGGTCCGGACTGTCCGTTCAGTTTCTTTATACGTTTTACACGGATCACCCACGGACCCGTTTTTTCCGGGACAAAAAACGTAGCTACGGATACGTTTTCAGAGCAAGTGTGAACGAGCCCTAAATCCTAACCTATGCATATGCATAGCCTGGGTGCGCCACCAAGTAAAATTGAAAGTTTCTCAAAAGGTAGATCAGCGCATCACCAGGCCGCCTCCGAATGGCCTCCAACCAGAGGTGCGCTGAGCCCCCCCAGAGACTGCAAATGCACCTTGAACCCAAACAGAAGCTCTGCATATACACCAAAAGCAAGGCTGTTAAGTGGGAGCAGCTGACCAAAAATTAATTAAGTTAGTACATGGCAAGGAAATGAGCAGCGCTACTTAAAAACAGATAAGTGCCTACCTGCAAGAGAGTGCAAGCCCCACTTGTGGGGTAAAATACACACCTAGCATACACATGACCTGTCTACCACTGGAGGATGTTGGTTTCCTGTACCAGCTTGCATGCAACTTGTTAAGTACTCGTTCCTCGCACTGCGAAGAAATCATCCTCGATGGGAGGGGACCTAACACTAACTAAATCCTAACATATGCATATGCATAGCCTGGGTGCGCTACCAAGTAAAATTGAAAATTGCGCAAAAGGTGGATCAGCGCATCACCAGCCTCATTTCCTTGCCATGTATCTGTACTGATACCCCAGGTATTCTTGGGGAACTGGAGAGATACCATAGCAATCTATATTCTTCAAAGATCTCTTATTCCTAAGATGAGCTAAAAGATTATATAAGATCCATTCCGTTATTAACGCTAAATGATGAAGATAAGGCTCTGTTGGATGCTCCTATTATGCTGGAGTAAATACAATACAATACAATACAATAACATTTGCAAAGTGCTTTTCTCCCATAGGACTCAAAGCGCATAGTTGTGTCTCAGATTAATACAGGGTTGCAGGCTGGGTTCTGTTACAGAGGAGATAGTCAGATGTTCATGAATGCCAGACTAAAGAGGTAGACTTAAATGTTTCCAGGGATGGAGCTGTCCTGATTGGGTGTGGCAGGGAGTTCCAAAGTGTAGGGGCAGCATGACAAAAGGCTCTGTCTCCAAAGGTTTTGAGGTGGACTCTGGGGGGGTGACCATGGTGTTGCGTCCTTTTGATCTAAGATTGTGGGGGGTGTGATGCAGTTGCAACAAGTCCTTCAGGTATCCAGGGCCCAGATTGTGCAAGGATTTGAATGTCAGTAAGCCAATCTTAAACAGAATTCTCCATTTTATCGGTAGCCAGTGGAGTGAGCTCAGGGTTGGTGTTATGTGGCAATGGCGGGGTTGGCTCGTTAACAGCCTTGCAGCGGCATTCTGTACTAATTGCAGGCGGCGTAAGTCTTTCTTATGCAGGCCTGTGTAGAGGGCGTTGCAGTAGTCTAACCTTGATGTGACGAAGGCATGGACTAGGGTTGGAAGATCCTCTGAAGGAATTATGTGTTTAATCTTTGCAATATTCCTTAGATGAAAGAAGGAATGTTTCACAACAGCTGAGATTTGATTCCTGAAGCTTAATTTCCTATCAATCAGTACTCCCAGGCTGCGCACACAGTCTGAGTTTTTCAGGTCTGAGCTCCCTATCCTTAGCGGTGTTGGTTGAGATTGGGGCTGCTTTGCTGTTGAGCCCTGGCCCTCGATAACAAGAACCTCAGTTTTGTCAGCATTAAGTTTTAGCCAATTAATATTCATCCACTCCTGAAGCTCAGCTAAGCATGAGTTTATTTGTGGAGTAGGGTCTGTGATGCCAGGTTTGAATGACAAATATAGCTGGGTGTCATCAGCATCGCAATGATATGTCAGGCCATGTTTTTGTATGATTTCTCCAAGTGGCAGCATGTATATGGTGAAAAGTAAAGGGGATAATATTGCGCCCTGAGGTACACCGGATTTTAGTGGTACAGGGTTGGAGAGGAAGGGCCCTAAGGCTACCCTTTGTGTTCTGCCAGCCAGGAAGGAGTTGAACCACTGGAGAACAATGCCATCTATGCCACAGTACTCTTGTAGCCTGTTGAGCAAGATTTCATGATCGACTGTGTCAAAAGCCGCTGAGAGGTCGAGCAAAATCAGGATGGAACATTGACCCTTGTCTCTTGCAATGAGCAGATCATTGCAAATCTGGGTCAGGGCTGTTTCACAGCTGTGATATTTCCTGAAGCCAGATTGAAGAGGGTCAAGGATGTTGTTTCTGGAGAGCCTGTCTTCAAGTTGGAGGTAGACAGCCTTTTCAATAACTTTTCCCAGAAAGGGGAGGTTAGAGACAGGTCTGTAGCTGTTTAGAGCATCTGGGTCTAAGGATGATTTCTTGAGTAGTGGCCTGACGATTGCTTCTTTCAGAGTAGAGGGAAACCACCCTTCTTGTAAGGAACCGTTGACTATTTTGTGGAATGCCGGTGTAAATAGTTCAGGGCATTTCAACATGAACTTAGTGGGGCCAGGGTCCAGATCGCAGGTAGTCTGGCGAAGGTTTGAGAGGAAGTCCAAGATGTCTTTTTCAGTGATTACTTTAAAATCAGACCATGGTGGTAGGCTATTTTTGCACCTGTTATATGGCTCTGCATGGGTTTCTTGGGCTGTGAATTGAATGGCAGATCGTATGGAGGAGACTTTGTCTGAGAAGAAGTGGGCACATTTTTCGCACAGTTCCTGTGAAGGTCTGATGCTGGATTTCCTGCAAGATGGATTTCAGAGACTGTCAACCGTGCGGAATAGTTGGGCAGGTCTGTTGGCTGCATTTGCAATTTCGTGAGACAGGAATAAGGACTTCTTTTTGCTAATCGCCGTTTGATATTTTTTCAGGTGAGCAGTTAGGGAAAGTTTGTCATCAGGGGACTGGTGTTTGCGCCACCTTCGTTCCAGTCTGCATCCCTGTTTCTTTAGTTCCTTTATAGAGTTGTCAAAAAGCGGCTGAGACATCGTGGTTATATTTAAGGACCATGGGTTCAAGGCCTAAGTTGTGATTTGTCAGTCCGCCTAGATTGAGGCTGTTCTGCAGGTGTTGGGGTGTCAAACCTTTCAAGGAATGATATTTTATTAGTTCTTTCACTTGGTGTTTTGTAGCCGGTGCTGTAAAGGAGAAGTGGACAGTGTGGTGGTCTGACCAAACTACTGGATCAATTTCCACATTGGATATTAGGAGTTCTGAATGGAAAATGAGGTCCAGAGTGTGTCCTTTTTTGTGGGTAGGGAGGTTGATGGCTTGAGAGAAGCCCAGTTCATTCATGAAGAGAAGTAGCTCAGTTCCAAATTGGGAAGAGTGTGTATCGACCCATGCGTTAAAGTCTCCCAGAATTATCCACCTAGGGTGTTTCAGTGTTATGCAAGATACAAGTTCTGCTATTTCCTTGAGAAAAGCTGAACCACCATTAGGGGGTCGGTAGACAAGCAGTATGTTTATTTTTTTCTCAGCTGAGAGTTCGGCTGCCAGACATTCAAAAGAGTGGGTGGGGGCTACAGCAAGGGGTTTAATATTCAAACTGGATTTAAAGCACAAAGCTAATCCTCCTCCCTTGCGGTTTTGCCGTTTACAGTGTAAAACTGAGTAATTGTCTGGTACCGCAGCTGCAAGAGTGGCTCCTGAGTTCTGATCCAACCATGTCTCTGTAATTAAAGCTAGATCTGAAGCCTCTATTAGATCATGAATAACTGCTGTTTTGTTGTTTATGGACCTGGCATTGCAGAGTACTGCTTTAATGTTGTTTGCCTTAACTTTGAGGCCTGTGTTCGCAGTAGCTTCCTTTCCTAATTGTAAGACCCCTGGTACCAATAGTATGCCCATAGAGGTCTATAAACGATATTCAGAACTTTTGTTACCTGAACTACTGGAAGTCTTTCATCATATATTTCAAAAAGAACCCCCCCCCCCTTCTATGATGGAGACCATCATAGTTATTTTACTTAAACCAGGTAAGGATCCCTTACAGCCAGATTCTTAAGGTGCGTACACACGCACTACGGCCGCCAACGACAGGTCCGTCGGACGTTCAGCCAGCAGTAGCACGTGTGTACGCAGCGGATCGTTCAGAAACAGCCTTATCAGTCCATCAACAGCGCATACACATGCGCTACTGTCGGCTGAAAGTCCGCCCAGCGGGAGGGTCTGACGGACCCATCGTTGGCGGCCGTAGTGCGTGTGTACGCACCTTTACAGACTAATTCCCCTGCTTACAACAGATGTGAAAATACTGTCAAAGGTCTTGGCGAATCATCTCTCTAAAGTAATAACAAACATAATAAAATCTGATCAATCAGGTTTTATACCTGCGAAATCTACGGCTATAATTATTCGAAGAGCATATTTGAATATGGAACTTCCTGCTAATAATTTGGGTGATAGGAGCATTTTAAAACTATAGATAGAATATTAATACTAACATCTAAAACTATTTAAAAATATTGATAGAATATTTGGAGAATTAATCTGGGGTAATGGGAGAGTTAAAATTAAACTTCAGTATCTACAATACCCCATGGATGAGGGTGGTTTAGCAGTCCCCAATGCTTGGGTGTATTGTTTGGCCTCCCAGGCTCAGCATATTGCTGGCTACATGAAGACCTATTGGATTCTTCCAGATTACTGCTTAATAGATTTCTGGGATTTGACTACATTTACGCTGCCCTTGTGGCGAATGCAGTGAAATCCTTTAACTTTAGGGCGGAGACCCTGAGTCTTGCAAAAGATTTGGGGCAGGTTTAGGGCCATGCAGGGTATCACTGGCTGTACTAATTATTCTGCGATATATAACAATATGAGACTTCCAGAGTTGAGAGAGCTGAAAAGTATTGGCTAGGGGAGGGGGTTGACTCGCTGTCTCACATTCTTAAGCAAGGGCAAATATGTCATATAGACACTATTATCACAAAGCTGGGTGCTTCTAAAACTCCTTTAATGTGTTATCAAAACTCTCAATTAGTTCATGCTCTAAATCGTCAGAAAACTTCTGTAGATATAAGTACCGTATTTTTCGGCATATAAGACGCACTTTTTCTTCACCAAAACAGGGGAGGGGGGGGGGGGGGGAAATTGGGTGCGTCTTATATGCCAAATGCACCAAAAAAATGTTGCAGAGTGCGCAGGAAAGCGCTTACCCATCTTGCCGCCATGCTCCTCTTTCCCTCGCTTCAGCCGCAATCCTCTTCACTTCCTCAGGCGCAGTTCTCGGATGCCACCTCCGCCGCCAGGTCCTCCGCTCCTGTGAAGGGGGAAAAGAAAAGCATTGGTGGCATTATCCCCCTCTCCTGCCGCGATCCGCTCGGTGCTGCCACTCACGGAAAGCTGCCGCCGCGCCCTCTGCCGCTACACGCAGAGTGTCCACCCTCTTGCCCTCCTATTTCCTGTTTACATCACGTGCAGCTGCGTCATGCGTAACCCCAGCCGCGTTGCGCTCGGGCTACGCATGACGCGGCTGCACGTAATTTTCTGTACAGATTCATTATGGATCTGTCTTAAAGCTGCATACACACACATGACAGACGGTCCTAGCATGTGTATAATGGCCCCTGACCACCCCCGATGCAACATCGGTCTATCCGCTGCAGTGGTTTGAGGATATGGTTCCTTCCCTCACTGCCTGCTCCATTAGTCACCTCTCTGTCATCCTTCTTTTCCCCTCCTTAGAAACAGAATGTGTTGGTAGCTAGCAGGCTACAGAATTTGGTTTGAACTATCGCCCGAGGGATCAAATCACAATCCCTGCCAGGTGACATTCGTCGTACGTGTGTACTCAGCTTAACACTTAAATGATATCCTATATATGATCAGCGCAGAGTCCAAAAACGAAAGACGAGTCTTCAACAAAGAATAAGAGCAGGTAAATCTCCACCACAATAAGTATAGGGGTCACGGCACAGCTCTGCAATCATGGATACCCCAAAAAAGGAAAGCTGGTGACAACCCACATTATAAGGTTGTATCAACGATTTGGTAGGACATCAGGAAGCAACAGTCTGTCCAGGATCAACCAATTCAGCAATGATTCATCTCACGAATGGATATCAGTAAACATCATAAAAAACAAACAAATGGCAACTCTAAGTGTAAACCGTTTAATATAGAGTCTTTATAGTAAAAATAGCATAAAAACAAAACTTACGGGGCCCATGCAATGGGAACCCCGAGAAAGTTGCACGCGTGTATGGGTCAGCAGTAAAGGACAGTATAAAGGTGCCACCTGTCTCCTTCCCGACCGGTTTCGCAAACTAGCGTCATCAGGGGATATCTGATAAATAAATAATATCCGAGGTGAAAATAACCAGAGAAAAACAATTGTATCCTTCCTTCTCCTAAAACTTTTTTTTAGATATCCCAAAGTTTTATTTTATATTTAAATCTAGTTTTTAAGTTTTTACTGTTTCATTGTCTCTGCTTCCTTCACCTTCACTGAAGTATGCCAGAGCTCAAAACTATAGGCTGCCATACACTGGACAATTGCCACCAGATCGACCAGCAGATAGATCCCTCTGTGATCGAATCTGATCAAAGAGGGATCTAATGGCTGCCTACACTGCAAACAGATTTTTAATCGATCTCACTATGAAACCGATTCACAATTTGTGGAGCTGCCGCTACCGTCGCCCCGCCCCCCCCCCCTTCCCTCATACATAACTCGATCCGGCTGGCGCGAGTCCCCCGGTCTCCGCTGTCTTCTTCTCCGCTCTGGGCTCCAGCTTCACTTTACTTCCTGTCTGGGGAAGTTTAAACAGTAGAGGGCGCTCTACTGTTTAAACTTCCTGTCGGGACAGGAAGGAGTGAAGCCTGCCGGAGCCCAGAGGGGATGGGACAGCGGGGATACGCGCCGGCCGAATCAGGTAATGTATTGCGGCTAGCGTCAGTCGTCGGACATTCAAACGCCGCTATGGACGCACTCCAGACCCTCTGGCGATCGAGCAAAATCTTCTGCGCGGACAGATCGGCAGGAACTATCGATTTGGGACGGAAATCGATCGTTCGGTCAGCGCTTGCGCAACGATTTCACAGCAGATTCGATCACATCAATCTGCTGTACATCGACGGGAAATAGTATAAGTGTATGGGCCCCTTATGAATTATTGACCCTTTTTATCTCTTTCCTGCTCTCAGAAGCCATTTACTTGCATACCTGGGGCCTGATTCACAAAGCGGTGCAAACACTTTGCACGCCTGTGAAAAGCCCTTTATCACGCCTAAACTTAGTTTAGGCGTGATCTGAAGGAATTCGCGCGAACTCCCGCGCGCAAAGTTTTGCACGCGTATACGCGCACAGCGCACCGTGCTTCGCGCGAAGTGCCCATTAAGCCCTATGGGACTTTGCGCGCGCACAAAACTTCGCGCGAGTTAGAGCACAAAGCGGTGATAACTTTGCTGGTGCAAAGGTTATCACGCCTAAAGTCTTTTAGGCGTGATAACTGAGTTATCACCGCTTTGTGAATCAAGCCCCTGATGTTTAACTTTTTTCAGGCCGAGAAAATAAAAAAGGAACACTGCTTAGTTATTTGTGTGCTTGGCACTGTACATACACATGTCTATCTCATCATGTCACATGGCACCTCGGTTGTCCTTTAAGGTAGTTGCTCCAAACAATTTTACCAAACCAACCTATTTTAGGAGGTGTACCCAGCATGTTTTTTTATCCATCAAACCCATCTTAAAGGACTTCAAATGCGAGTGGGATTAAACAGATTTTACTCACCTGGGTCTTCTTCCAGCCCCTAGCAGCCGTCTCAGTCCCTCAGTTCCAAGCAACAAGTATGTCTAAAGAGATCTTCGATCCCATAAGGATGAAATCTGTTACAACTTTTACTTTTCCCCGTCTATTTGCAGATGGTTCATTGAAGCAGATGGCATGACTTAAAGAGAAACTCTGACCAAGAATTGAACTTTATCCCAATCAGTAGCTGATACCCCCTTTTACATGAGAAATCTATTCCTTTTCACAAACAGACCATAACCCTGATGGGGCAGTATGCAGTATGACTGATATTGTGGTGAAACCCCTCCCACAAGAAACTCTGAGGACCCTGGTACTCCTGGCAGTTTCCTGTCTGTGAACCTTGTTGCATTGTGGGAAATAGCTGTTTACAGCTGTTTCAAACTGCCAAAAAGCATGCAGCAGCTACATCACCTGCCAACAGTAAAAATGTCACCATGTAATAAATGTCAGAATGTAAATCAGGGATTTAAAAGATTTTACAATGGGCAAACACTGACTAAATCATTTATACATAATTATTGTAAAAATGAAGCACTTTTTTTATATTACATTATTTTCACTGGAGTTCCTCTTTAAATTGGATCCGAGAAACTTGTACTCATTGCATAATTGTGCCCCTTACATATATTTTATAGGGCATTCCTCAAGCCAAATACCAAAAGCCAAATTCCTCAAGCCAAATTTTAGTTGTTGTTTTAATACTCTAATTCCCTATAAACTAAACAAGCCCCGCCCACAGCTCCTCCAGCGCCTAGGCATTCTGAATCCCATGTAGCAAGTGCTCATGGGAGCTCAGCCTGGGGAGGAGGAGGCTTTTCCCAAAGGAGGAGGAGGCGTTACCAGCCAGAGATTTAAGAGGCAATGGGCGGAAAATTGAGGAGTGGAGATTTCACAGGCTGAGGTGTGGAGATGCAGAGCAGCTTGCCCGTGTAATGATGACAAGCAGAATATGGCTGCTCTCATTGTATCACAGGAACAAATAATCATATATTGTTGAAGCTGTTTACAGCTAGATTTGCTGTGTAAGCTATCCAAACTTTAGATAAGATATATAGACAAGTTAATTGTTACAGTTTTTCATCTCGGATACGCTTTAAGCTTTCTTGATGATAAGCAGTAGACCAGCTTTGGCACTTTCTTGTTTGACTTTCATGACTAGGTACTCCCTCAAATTCAGCCATCAGAGTGGTGTCATCTGCATAGCTTAGATTGTTTAAATTCCTGCCAGCTGTTTTAATTCCAGCATATGACTCATCCAAACCAGTTTTCCACATTACATATCTGGAAAGTTAAATAAATATAGAGACAATATGCAGCCCTGTCGGTTATTCCATGTTTAGCTCTAACTGTTGCTTCTTGGATTGCATACATATTTATCAAAAGGCAAAATGAGATGACCTGGTATCCCAATTTCCATGAGAATCAGCCACAGTCTTTCATGATCTACACAGTCAAAAGCTTTTGCATAGTCAATAAAGAAAAAGTTGACATTCTTCTGGAACTCCCTTGCTTTCTTTATTATCCATTGGATGATGGCAATATGTTCCATTGTGCCTCTCCCTCATCTAAAACCAGCTTGCACATCTGGCAGGTCTTGCTCCATATAGTGCTGCAGTCTGGCTTGTAGAGTTTTGAGCATTACCTTGCTAGAATGTGACATAAGTTCAATTGTTCGATCATTTGAGCACAGCGTTGCCCTTTTTTAAGATGGGAATATGTGCAGATAAAGAGAGCTAATACCTGGCATAAACAGATAAGGGCCCTGATTCATGAAGCTATTGTAAGATTGGTGTGCGCAGGAAGTGCATAGCAATTTTACTGTTACTACCAATGACAGCTTGGCACGCATTGCTTAATTAGCATGACCCACATTACTGAAATTACATGAGCATTGCTAGGGTAACCCTAGCAAGACTACTTAAGTAAAAAGGTTCATGCTAATTAGGCAAAGTGTGCTCCGCTCTAATCTATACGAATGGTAAAATTGTTGTGCGCAGGCAGTGCGTGGAAATTTTACAGGTACTAACAGCAGGGAAGCAGAGCACATTCTCGTATTAGTGCAATGCGGCATGTTGCAAGTGTTACCATAACAATGTGCACGTAACCCCAGAAAAGTATGTTGTGCTTATAGGGTAAAGGGCTTACCCCATGCATCTTTGTCGCTGCCCCAGAGGCCTGATGTGCCAGTAATTTTGCCATGTGCAAGCAGCACGTTTTACCCGGATAATGCACACACGGAAATGTTAGCGGTACTAACGCCAGGGGAGCAGCGCGCATTAGACTATCAACGCAATGTGCATAACCATAGCAATGTACGCATTACCCCATTGTGCTAATAGAGTTATGCGCATTAGTACCAGTTAAGTTGCCGTATGCTGCCTGTACAAAGCAAAATTACCTCCACTTCATGTATCAAGCCGAAGGGCTGCGATTCACTAAGCTACGGTAAACATGCTGTGCACAGGCAGTACATGGCAACCTCTGTTTTCTAAGTGGGGACACAGCTCATGCACCAGTTATGCAATGTAAGTTTATGTTACATAGTTAATAAGTTTGAAAAAAGATATGTCCATCGAGTTCAAACAGAGAATAAAGTACTAAAACAGCAGCCTGCACCGTTACATATACCTGTTGATCCAAAGGAAGGTGAAAATTCCTTACAAGGCATGGTCCAATTAGCCCCAAAGGGAAAAAAAAATCCTTCCTGACTCCAGATGGCTATCAGATAAATTCCCTAGATCAACACAGCCGAGAATTACCCAGTAATTATTGCCATGGATGTCTTTCAACACAAGAAAAGCATCTAAGCCCTCCTTAACCACTCATCTAAGCCTCAGGGGCGTAGATATACGCACTTAGCCGCAGTCGCTGCTGTGCACACTCTCGCTTAACCACTTTCCGACCGCCTTACGCACAGGGGCGGCCGGGAAGTGGAGCCCGCAAGGACCAGCTCACCCACAGAGGCGGCGGTCCTTGTAGGGGCATGGGCGGAGCGACCGCGTCATCCGTGACGCGATCCTCCGCCGGCGCCTGTCTCCGCTCGCCCTGCGCAATATCCCGCCGGCCATACGGAAGCGCCGGCGGGATGTTAACCCGACGATCGCCGCATACAAAGTGTATAATACACTTTGTAATGTTTACAAAGTGTATTATACAGGCTGCCTCCTGCCCTGGTGGTCCCAGTGTCCGAGGGACCACCAGGTCAGGCTGCAGCCACCCTAGTCTGCACCCAAGCACCAGTTTTCCTGACATCACTTCCGTGCCGCATGCCCAGCATTTCTTCCTTGAAGAATGTCTGTAGTCAGATCTGCGCCTATTAGGCGACCTGCTACGGACATGTCTCCTGGATCTAGAACGTCTTCTTGAACGCAATCTGCGTCTTGAGGAAGATCGTCTTTTGTAGGATGAGTAGTATGCATCAGATCTTCTGGAAGACCACAGGGCTTCAAGACAAGGCATCAAATTAACTGAGCTCTCTTTTCCTGAACAATAAAAAACTTACCCTATAGATATCCTCCTACCTAATGAGCTGAATTTGATCCTGGTCAGTGTCCGGCATCTTCTGCTCCATATTGACAGCACCTGCTGCAGTAAGAAAAAATAAATGTTGAATAGACAAAGAGAGAGTGCTAATCATCTCCAGAAGCAGAGCTTACAATAAACAGACTCAGTATGCCAGTCCAGCTCCCCAGACACGTCCTGCAGTGTGAGTAGCCAAAGGAAAGTGAAGCTACCTTGCTTAAACACTTCACCACTGAGGGGTTTTACCCCCTGAGCACCAGAGCAATTTTCACCTTTTAGCGCTCCTTCCATTCATTCATTCATTAGCAAAATGTACCACCTAAAGAAAGCCTAATTGGTGGCAGAAAAAAACAAGATATAGATGTAACGATTGTGGAATTCTCTCCGTGATCAGCGCACAAGACGTGCGCTGACACTGCAGAAATCCTCCACAAGCGTGTAATTTGAGGGAACCCAGCAAAAGGTGCAATGCACCTGTAGAGGGAAATTCCTGTCGGCAGGTGGAGCTGTGGAGTGCAGAGGAACAGCTCCTCTGCCCTTCCACAGACGCAAGACAGGAATTGCACGAAGGGAAGAAACGCAGGGCAAGATAACCCTGAAGGAGAGAGAGCAAAGCGACAGAGGGGATGTGTGTGCACCAATCTAGTCGCCAACCCGCGACAGTGCATACACAACCATGAAGAACAGGAGAGAAGGCAATCGCCAGAGATGATGATTGCTAACAGCGACACAAGACTGAATAAGCACAGATGAGGAATGTATGTATGTCCACCAATCTAGCTGCCACCCTGCGACGGCGGACACACAAACAAAGGAAACCAAGTGAGAACGCAATCGCAAGAGAAGCGATTGCGAAAGAGAATGAGCACAGGGGCAGATTGTATGTGTGTGCACCAAACTAGTCGCCAACCTGCAACGGTGAATACACAACAGCAGATATGAAATAGGAACGCAATCGCGAGAGAGGCGATTGCCAGAGGTGACACAAGGCTACAGCAAGGCAGAGCACGAGAGTAACAAAGGCACAGCAAATCATACAATGAGAAGATAATGAAAATAACAAACGCTAGCTAAACGCAAACACCGCACTCATTCGCAACAGTGCACGCGTTTATGCGCGGTCTCCGCGTGTTAAGCACAACAGAGACAAGCACGCCTAACTAACCACCGACAGACAAACATGAAACAGAGGACGCGATCGATTGCTTAACGGTTAACTCACCGAGCCTCCAGCAAGCGTTCGTAGCAGACAAGACAGATACACGAAAACAGGATTAAGTGAGAGAGACGGATCCACAGCACTAGTGCAGGGCGAGTGCCATCCAGGCAAAACAGATTAGAGGAGATAGCTGGTAGCAACCGCTGCTCCAGCTATACTCCAAGAACAAAGATCAGAATGACTTCCTGTCGACCACCGCTGGGACAGAACAATCGCAACAGACAAACAAAACAGATATGCAATCCTAACTGCACTAGTGCACTAGGGAAACTGCCTAGTGCAGTTCCAGGAATTACTCTAGGCTAATCTTCAACAAAGAGCAGGCGAGTGTTACACAGGAACTAACTCTTATGACCAGCCCACAGACTAGGGGAATGGTCAAACAGCTGTCTGCCAGTGCATCCAGCTGGGCGGATCATTACAGTACCCCCCCTCTAGGGTCGGATTCCAGACGAGCCTCTAAACTGATATTAACAAAAGACTCTAACTGAAGACTCATGAAGGTCAGGACAGCCCGACAAAGCCCAATTCCAGAGTCAGTCCAGCCGAAACCGACCTCATTGGAAGCAAACGCCACCGAAACATGTCCATCAGTACTACCAGTCTCAGTATAACACCCATCAGGACTGTGAACGCCAGAGCAGAAGCCATCGACACCCTCCAGACAATACCCACCACCTTCCAAGGAGCGTCCGAAAATACCAAACCTGCCACAATACCTGTTCGAAGTGTCCCTTACAACACAAAAGCCACTGTTGATCTCATCCAGGGTACCAAGCAAAATTTCTCCCGGAATCTCCCAGAACCTTCCGAAGCTCCACAGAGATCCCAAGAGGGCAGAACAATCACCAAGCTCACATGGAGAACCATCAAGCCCTCCTATGGAACCAATGACTATTCTGGATTCAGAATCACGAGGACACCCATCAAGATCAGGACTTTCAGGGACCACTTCTGGGCATGCAAGCAGGCAGGCCATATCAGAGCATGTCTCCACCGAGGAAGCATCTGAGCATGCTGGTAACCGAGGCACACTTGGGCTTTCTGGGTCACAGAGCACATTGGGGTACACCAGCACAGGAGAAACCTCAGAACATGTCGGGGAACTGCCAACCTCAGAGTCCGACACGACAAGACCAAAACCAGTACCGGGCAGAAAGTCATCATGAGTGGAGGTCACAGGTACTGGTCTTTCAAAAGAAGACTCGGACTTAAATTCAGAATTTTCTGTGACTGTAATATCATCATTGACTACATGAGTGAAGCTCCACCAGAGCTGCAAAGGTAGTCAGCACAACAGCAATGCCTACTGAAGTGGGCAACACCTCAGAAGGACTTGGGGGGCAGGAGACATCTCCTACTAGTTCTGCACCCTTTGGGAGGAACTCGGAGGTCTCCAGGACATCAGGCAAGACCTCAGGAACATTATTTTTCAAGTTTTCTAAGAAAGATTCTGAACTATCCATGTTACAGGGCAAAACTGGAACTTTATTTTGTGGACAGGGCATATGTCCCAGGGAAGGTTCCACCAAAAACTGAGACTGAATTTCATCATCATGAGCGGAATGTACAGGAATATTTACTGGAACACACACTGACTCCCTAACTTAATCTCACTGCACTCAGAATTCTGTGTAGCAGTCAAACTAGCTTGCAACTCCAGAACTGCAGAAAAACAGGTGAGTATAGTGGCAATACCTAGACGAGCCTCTAGGGACACTGCAGGAGACTCTAAACAAGGCCATATTAACTCATCCAGAGTACAGGGTGCAGAATCAGCATTTCCCTCAGAACAAGAAAGGGACTCACAAATGTCAGTGTGAGTGGAGAACATGTTTTCCTTGATGGTACAGGGCAGATTCAGAGAAAGCTTCTCTGGGCAAAGCAAAGAGGCTTCAGCATCAGATTCGCAAAACCGAAGCGCTGTCTCACTCTTAGATTCGGCTAACCATGTCAAATCCGAGGAGTCAGAACGCAAAACTTGCGAATCAAAAATCGCTTTAGGTTGTGAAACTGACGCTTCCAAAGCGCAAACCTCCGCGATCTGCGGGGCAGACTGTAAGGCGTTCAGAACAGAAACACTGGAGCAACTGTCACCATGCAACGGGCCCTTACAGGTGTGAACAGGGTGAGACAAAGATGCATCTGCAGTAGAAATAGCGACAACATCAGGAAAAACTTTATTAGACATATTAATTTTACTTTTGATGCTGCGTAATTTAGGAATTTTCCCCATAGCAGGATCACAGATGGAAGATCTTAAGGATCTGTCTCTAAATGACAAGGGGTCCCACACATCCTTGAGAAAACTGGCACATTCATGCTGATCACAATCTGCAGGAACATCAGAGAAACAGGCATCAGATCGCACAGATTCAAACTGCATGCAGTCAGGAGAGAATCCTCCAGGATTCGCACAGGAATCAACCACAGTGGCACACCCACTCATTTCAGATCGCACAATGTCACGACTCACATGCTTTACCCCAGAAAGGCAGGAACCGTCATCCGACAACGATGTCTCTTTATTGGAATCAATTGATTGGTGTGTGTGCAACTCATCCAAAATCGTCTGCCACACACACATCACTGGATCCACAAAACACCTGTCACACTCATCGGAATCAATCAAAAGGAACATAGAATCGAGACAATCATTCAAGACACCTTCGCTTTTTGCGAGGTAAAAATCGCAAAAGGCTTTCCAATCAAAATCAAACTTCTCCATCAAGGCCCCGATTTCCCATGAGGCAAATGGAGGTTCAAACAAGCCAGTATCTAAGTAGCTCTCATATGGGTTGGGGTCAGGTACATGCATAGACTTTTTACTCCTTTAATATAGAAAATAATTCTGCCTATTAAAGGATCCACAAAAGCTTTGGATTGGGGCAAAAAACCCGGAGACTGAGAAACATCATTGTAAACATCATTATCATACTGAATGGTTTTGCACATTTCAGACTTGACAGAAATAACCTCTCCATTTGTGGTTGCTATGGGCAACGAATCTTTTGGCTGACAAACCAAATCAGCAGATTGGCCTGCAAGCACCAATTCATTAACATATGGTAATGACACTGAAATGTTTCATAACCTAATCTGATCAGCATCATGCTCTGCAGGAAAAAAACTCATAGAAATGACCTGGCAGGGGAATTCTAAGCTTACGAGAAAATACATGACTCAGAAATCTGCGAGGGTTATGTCTCAGATTTACGTGTCTGGCACACTCATGAGCCCACCCAAACAGATCCCCTTGGAAAAGATTGTAAGCAATCTGACCACTCCAAGTGGAAATATTGGTGGCCTGAAATTCAGGATTGGCCAAGAATCTGGAACATTCTGATATAAACTCATCTCTGGTTTCAGAGTCCAGTATCTTAAACCTCTTAAAGATAAAGGACCCATATTTGACCAAATCTTACAAATCGGAAATTCACTCTACACTGGGAATTTCGGTTGGGCTGGTCATACTGTAACGATTGTGGAATTCTCTCCGTGATCAGCGCACAAGACGTGCGCTGACACTGCGGAAATTCTCCACAAGCGTGTAATTTGAGGGAACCCAGCAAAAGGTGCAATGCACCTGTAGAGGGAAATTCCTGTCGGCAGGTGGAGCTGTGGAGTGCAGAGGAACAGCTCCTCTGCCCTTCCACAGACGCAAGACAGGAATTGCACGAAGGGAAGAAACGCAGGGCAAGATAGCCCTGAAGGAGAGAGAGCAAAGCGACAGAGGGGATGTGTGTGCACCAATCTAGTCGCCAACCCGCGACAGTGCATACACAACCATGAAGAACAGGAGAGAAGGCAATCGCCAGAGATGACGATTGCTAACAGCGACACAAGACTGAATAAGCACAGATGAGGAATGTATGTATGTCCACTAATCTAGCCGCCACCCTGCGACGGCGGACACACAACAAAGGAAACCAAGTGAGAACGCAATTGCAAGAGAAGCGATTGCGAAAGAGAATGAGCACAGGGACAGATTGTATGTGTGTGCACCAAACTAGTCGCCAACCCGCAACGGTGAATACACAACAGCAGATATGAAATAGGAACGCAATCGCGAGAGAGGCGATTGCCAGAGGTGACGCAAGGCAGAGCACGAGAGTAGCAAAGGCACAGCAAATCATACAATGAGAAGATAATGAAAATAACAAACGCTAGCTAAACGCGAACACCGCACTCATTCGCAACAGTGCACGCGTTTATGTGCGGTCTCCGCGTGTTAAGCACAACAGAGACAAGAACGCCTAACTAACCACCGACAGACAAACATGAAACAGAGGACGCGAGCGCTTGCTTAACGGTTAACTCACCGAGCCTCCAGCAAGCGTTCGTAGCAGACAAGACAGATACACGAAAACAGGATTAAGTGAGAGAGACGGATCCACAGCACTAGTGCAAGGCGAGTGCGATCCAGGCAAAACAGATTAGAGGAGATAGCTGGTAGCAACCGCTGCTCCAGCTATACTCCAAGAACAAAGATCAGAATGACTTCCTGTCGACCACCGCTGGGACAGAACAATCGCAACAGACAAACAAAACAGATATGCAATCCTAACTGCACTAGGGAAACTGCCTAGTGCAGTTCCAGGAATTACTCTAGGCTAATCTTCAACAAAGAGCAAGGCTGACACTCCAGGCGAGTGTTACACAGGAACTAACTCTTATGACCAGCCCACAGACTAGGGGAATGGTCAAACAGCTGTCTGCCAGTGCATCCAGCTGGGCAGATCATTACAATAGATAACTTTGTTGTGCTAAGTAGTGATAAAGTTATTGGCAAATGAATGGGAGGAGTGCTAAAATGTGAAAATTGCTCGGATGCATAAGGTGGAAAAACACTTAAGGCTGAAGTCAAGTGGTTAAACACAGATATATAATTTGTCATAACTACTTCCTGTACATTCTGTTTTTTTTCTTCACTTTCCTAATTACATTCCGCATTTTAATCTCTCTTATTGTAAAGAACCCTTTCCTAAATACAGTAAATGGCTAAAACTTTTTCCTCCACGTGCAGATCACATCCCCTAGTCCTTAGCACAAGCTTAACCACTTGAGGACCACAGTATTAAACCCCCCTAAAGACCAGGCCATTTTTTACCTAATTGATCACTGCAGCTTTAAGGCATAGCTGCAGGGTCGCACAACTCAGCACACAAGTGATTTCCCCCCCCCCCCCTTTTCTCCCCACCAACAGAGCTTCTTGTTGGTGGGGTCTAATCCCCCCCCCCCTTACACACACACACACACACACACACACACAGTTTATTTTTTTTAAACAAATATTTACATTATTTTTTTATTAATAAATGTTGCTATGTTTACTTTTTTTCTAAAACCCCTCCCTCCCCCTAGCCAGGCAATCCTGTTATAGGCTTCTGCCTATGAGAGACGATCACTCTCTTGTGCCCCACGGGCTTAAGCCCCATACACACGCTCAACAGTGGTCTTTTATGCAGCACAATTGTCAAACCACTTTTGTTGTGAAACAAGTTGAAATAACTAAAAAAAATCTCTTGCTATTGTTCAAAAAGCTGTTGAGACTGATAAGAAATCAATCCAACTGTTGGATTGACTTCTTATTAGTCTTATCAGCTTTTTGAACAATAGCAAGAGACTTTTTTTAGTTATTTCAACTTGTTTCACACAAAAAAAAGTCTTTTGACAATTGTGCTGCATAAAAGGCCACTGTTGAGCGTGTGTATGGGGCTTTAGGGACAAAAGCTTATCTCCAAACTTTATATTGCCCTCAGATGTATTTATGCTGCACATGTTAATTTGAAGGCATCTTTTCTCCAGACTAAATAAACCCAGTTTATCTAACATTTCCTGGTAAGTGAGGCCTTTCATCCTTCTAATCAATTTTGTTGCTCGTCTCTGCACCTGCTCTAACTGCAATGTCCTTCCTGTAATGTGGTGCCCAGAACTGAATTTCATATTCCAGATGCGACCTTACTAGAGAGTTAAAAGGGCAGTATTATACTAGCATCCTGAGTTTTTATTTCCCTATTAATTCATCTCAAAATGTTATTCGCTTTAGCTGCAGCGGCTTGGCAATGAATACAATTATGTAACTTGTTGTTGATGAGTACTCCTATGTCCCTCTCTAAGTTTGTCACCATCTGTATCCTGTTTATTTTGTATGGTGCCAGACCGTTGGTATGTCCAAAATGCATGCCTTTTTTTTTCAACATTGAATTTCCTCAGTCATTTATGTGCCCATGTATCTATTCTATCCTGATCCTTCTGCAATATGTTATTATTTTTCTGAGGGTTGATAGTTCTGCACAATTTTGTATCATCCGCAAAAATAGCAACAATACTTTTGACTTCATCTACTAGGACTACGTCAACAGTAAATGTTTTTCTTGGGGTCTGGCCTTTTTGCAAGGCATATAGGGTTCCTCAAGGACCCCACTACTTCTCCAAACTCTTTCTAGGAACATTGGTCCTCACTGTATCTCTGGATTGAGGTTTTCTATGGTGTCAATTAAGGCATATCCAAAATGATGAAGTAAAAAAAAATTGGTTAGTTTTTAAAGGAAAGAAGAAATACGTGCACCTTCCGTCTTGAATAATCCGTGTTTTATTGCAGCAGTGAAAGTAAAATCACATTGGACACTGTGTTGTAGTCAAAAATTAGTTAACATACCATATTGTGGAGCGATGAAGGTGAAGGAGGTGGGCGGCGGGTGTAGAGGCGGAGAGCGACGGCCGTTTCGTGTCGCGGGGACACTTGGTCACGCTGCGTTCCACCAGAATACGGAGGGGCGGCCGATTCCGGATTAAGACGGAGATAAGCTCCGCCTCTTCCGGAATGGTCGTCCCCTCCGTGATTGGAGTAGCGGGGACAGCCACGTCAAATGCATCAGGCGTAATGTACCTAGTGCGTACGTCCAAAGAGGCGTCCACAAAGAAACTACATTACCCATAAACCAACCTGCAGAGAAACTGTGATACAGGTCTGCCGCTTATAATACGTTAGTAAAAAGTTTGGTGTGCTACAGTGATAATGAGCCTCATATTTTAAGGCACTCATAAATCGTTGGAATATGTTTTGCCCTCTTTGTGCCCATAGATGCAACTACACCACTAAAACTCCCTACATGTGTTAAATTTATGTGGGGAGGTGTGGGCTAATCGCCCGACAGAAATGTATATCCATCTATATATATATACTTTCTCTTTTTAAAAAATAGTGGCTTATGTTGCGCTATTTGGAGCTACTGATGGTCTTTACATATCCCTATATGATTTATTCATCCACTTAGACTCCTCCTGTCCTCAACCTCCGATTTATAATATGGGAGAATTTCTCTCCCCCCCCCCCCCTTTCTTCCTAATGAGTAATTTTTAATTTTGGGTGTTACCCACATGTCCATTGACAGCTACTGAGTGTCCAGTTTGTTTTTACTGTTTGTTTCACTAATAATGAGTCACTGCCACTTTAAATATTTTAAATATGTTGGCACAGTCTTAGTATGCGGGGCTAGCCAGGTCTGATAGCACAGGCATGATGGTGGGCTTTTTGTAAATATAACCCACTTTTTTGTACCAAAGTATATAAACACTTTTACCCAGGATTATGAGATGTTAAAATGTTTCCTCTGTCCAGTTTATACCCTAATTATGGCTTTTTACTAACGTATTATAAGCGGCAGACCTGTATCACAGTTTCTCTGCAGGTTGGTTTATGGGTAATGTAGTTTCTTTGTGGACGCCTCTTTGGACGTACGCACTAGGTACATTACGCCTGACGCATTTGACGTGGCTGTCCCCGCTACTCCAATCACGGAGGGGACGACCATTCCGGAAGAGGCGGAGCTTATCTCCGTCTTAATCCGGAATCGGCCGCCCCTCCGTATTCTGGTGGAACGCAGCGTGACCAAGTGTCCCCGCGACACGAAACGGCCGTCGCTCTCCGCCTCTACACCCGCCGCCCACCTCCTTCACCTTCATCGCTCCACAATATGGTATGTTAACTAATTTTTGACTACAACACAGTGTCCAATGTGATTTTACTTTCACTGCTGCAATAAAACACGGATTATTCAAGACGGAAGGTGCACGTATTTCTTCTCTCCACTATTATGAATTGACTCTCTATCCCTGCAACACAGCGGAGCACACGTCTAACAAGGAGCTAGCAGCAAGGACCTGACTGGAGACGGTGAGAGTGATTTTGCTTATTTTACCCTTCCACTGGACACTTGAATAGGAGTGCCGCACTATATTTTCCTCTGCTTTAGTTAGTTTTTAAAGGAAACCTAAACTGATAGCAAAAAAAGGGTTTTACTTACTGGGGCTACTACCAGCCCCCTGCAGCCTCCCTGTGCCCACGCCACCACAGAACAATCCTCTGGTCCCCCGCAGTGGTTGAGTTTCGTTTTCATCTACGCCAAATGGATGGCCACTACGCATGCATGGCCCTGGCTGTAGCCAGTCGGCAGAAACAAAACTGACTCGCTGTGGGGGACAGGAGGTTCGGTTTGTCTCGGGGCAGGCACAGGGCAGCTTCAGGGGGCTGGTAGAAGCCCCAGGTAAATGAAACTTGTTTTTCTTTTTTTTTTGCTATCAGTTTAGGTTCCCTTTAGGCCTCGTTCACATCTGCTGAGCTGAGAAATGTGTGAAAGTGCGTGGTAAAAAACGCATGCACTTGTGCGTGCTTTAGTGCGTGTTTCTGTGCGTTGCGCTGCGCTTCTTTAATGCTTTGGTTTTGCTTGATGTAGCAGTAGCAGTTATCAATAAAGCTTTGTTATTCTATGTAAATGAATTTTTTTCCAAATAGGGGTAAAAAACACATGTGCTTCTATGCGCTTGTACACGCTTCTATGTGCTTAACCGGTTCAGCACCGCAGTGCCGAAAATCTCATGCATCTGAGCAACGTTCACCTACCATTCATTCGCCTATAACTTTATTGCTACTTATCACAATGAATTGATCTATATCTTGTTTTTTTCCGCCACTAATTAGGCTTTTTTTGGGTTGTACATTTTGCTAAGAATTATTTTTTTCCAAATCCATTTTAACAGGAAGATTAAGAAGGAAATGAAAAAAATTCATTATTTCTCAGTTTTTGGCCATTATAGTTTGAAATTAATATACGCTACCGTAATTAAAACTCACGTATTTTATTTGCCCATCTGTCCCGGTTATTACACCGTTTAAACGATGTCCCTATCACAATTTATGGTGCCGATATTTCATTTAGAAATAAAGGTGCATTTTTTCAATTTGCGTCCATCACTATTTATAAGCTTATAATTTTAAATAATATAATAACATACTTTCTTGACATGCATATTTAAAAAGTCCCTTGGGTAACTATTTATGATTTTTTTTTTTTTTTTTAATTGTATTTTTTTTTTTTATTTATTTGTATATAATGAAAAGTGTATGTGGGTAATTTTTGGTGTGGGAGGGAAATTGTTAATTTTAAATGTAAGATAATGTAATTCTTTAATTAAAACTGTGTGTGGGCGCACTTTACTATTTACTACAGTGAGAAAAGTCCTGGATGCGAACGATGTCGCATCCAGGAACTTAAATGCAGGGGAGTTGTTTCCTGGGGGGCAGAAATACCACACTCTCTGGATTGAAAGCGTCGGTATTTCTGCGGGGAAGTTAGATCGGTGAATGAGAATTATATTCCCATTCACTGATCGGGGGGTGCGCGCGCACCACGCAGGGAAAGTAGCAGTGCCTTTCTGGACGAGAAAGCTCGTCCAGAAAGGCCGAACTGGTTAAAAAGCGCACCCATTCACTTGCATTGATGTGCGTTTTACAGCTCAACGCACAGAAATGAATGCAACCCTACCTTTTTGTAATGCTGCTCAGCGCAGCACATAGATGTGAACCAGCTACATTTAATTACATAGGAAAATCAATACCTTGCTGAACGCACAGGGCAGTGCGCTGTGAAAAGTGCACAGAAACGGCCCTGATGTGAACGAGGCCTTACTCATACCTATAAACCAGCTTTATCCAAGAAAAGTCATATTTCCACCTAGAGTGAAATATCTCCTTAAATGCTCCTGCATAAAGCCATTCTCCGTCATCACAATATCACTGAAGCTGTTTCCTATTAGCAAACCCTCAGCTAGACATTTAGCTTACCCTGAGAAAATATTATGATGTGTTATTTGCAGAGGGCAATGTTTTGCATGTACTTACACATCTCATTAGTTCACCTGTTATTTAATACGAACGCCATTGTATATAATACTTATAAATATTCAGTGGTCATGTACACCCTGCTGAATTTGTGCCATATATGGGATTATGTCAATAGCCCATTGTGCTTCTATCTAACATAGCATAACATCAGCACTTATTAATGTTGGGTTGCTGTTATTATTGAACTCTTTCAATACCAACATCAGAAACTGCTACAGCGAGTTGCATGCCGTCACAAGTCTGTGTCAACTTCAATAGGGTGTAATTACCTTTATCATGTGTCACAACCTTTGTCAAGCCGAACATAAAATGAAAAATGCTTATCCAGAAGTTTATGGTTGTAAAATGCATGCCAAACCAATCAGTAGATCCAGAGATTTAAACTAGTTTCATGCTGGTTGTTGAATTGAATTGCATTACATATACATACATGTATATAACACGGCCAAAAACAACATTTGCGGTGAAATGGGATGTAATGCACATTAAGAAGCAGCTAACCAATGTGCACTTTCATTTAGGGTTGCCACCATTTTTCTCCAAATCCATCCGAATGCTATTCTGTGTTGGATTCCAAGCCAGTCCCCTCTCACTTTGTTCCTTTAGGTCTCCTCATTCCTCACCCTACTAAATGCAACGACGGGTCCGCCGGACCCTCCCGCTGGGCGGTCTTTAGCCGACAGTAGCGCGTGTGTACGCGCTGTCAGCGGACTGATAAGGCTGTTTCTGAACGACTACTGTCGGCTGAACGTCCGCCCAGCGGGAGGGTCCGGTGGACCCGTCGTTGCCGGCGGTAGTGCGAGTGTACGCACCTTAAGACTATTATTTGAAGAAGGCTCCATTGTACTTCACAAGTGCTCTGAACCAACAACTATAAGTACAGCACTGACTCTCAGGAAGCCCCACTACTGTCACAAGCCTCTTTTCCATAAAGCTTGCCGCTAAAACTAACACAATGTAAAAAACTGTGGATGCCAAGGAAGCCCTAGTTCTGCTTATGTCATCAACCTGCGCCTGATCTCTGATGGGTAAAATTAACACTTTCTCATCTCCACCTAACTATAACCTTTCCTTCTCGATGCGTTACACTAACCTAGCTTTTTCCAATGCATAACATGTCCTTTGTCTAACAATAACCTATCCCCACTCCAAAGCCTATAGCCTCATCTACATGGTACAATTTTCCATCAGATCAACCAGTGATCTGATAAGAAATTGCATTGTGTGTAGACGTCTAAATTGTTTCTGATCAATTTTGCGATAGAGTACCCAAACTCTATGGCAAAATCTATTGCAATCCAATTGGAAATTATCTTAATAGATTTGTCGATCTGACAGAAAATTGTACCGTGTAGATGAGGCATAATACTAACCTATACCCCTCTCTGACTCATGATGCTAACAACCTTTCCATCTCTACAACCCCTTACCTCCCCTCTGGATTGCAAATTGCAATAGTGGGCCTGCCCCGATCAACGCAAATCATAGTGTGCATGCGCGAAAGCACAAGTTGATGGGCAGCTCTAAATGCTATTGCAGCAGTCCTAATGCAGGTGCCAAATTTAGAGTGTAGTCTTCACGTTTATTAAATGACTCAAAACTGTTTGAACACACCTTCCAAAATCACATAAATGCAAAAACAAATTCTAGGTATTTCAAATATTTGTTATATTTGCAATAGCTGTTTACTTATACAGCAAATTCTCTTCACAAAACAATTTTAGGTATCTCATGAATTCCATGCACTCACTATAATAATCATTAGTTTTGTTTATATTTCCCTAAATTATAGTTCATTCTATATCATTCCTACTTAACCACGGTTATATAAGCACTATGAGTCACTTTTCATAAGTGATAACAGCTACAGGCAAAAATAAAGTTAGAGGTCTAACTTGTCTGGCCAAATACAAGAAACCAAATTAGATCCTGAAGGATGCTCACACCCCAGTGTGTCACCACCCTGTTGTCACAATGCTTTAAATGAGGCTGGATGTCCGATGCTGAACAGTGTTCCATCATGATGAGGACAGAACAGACAATTCTCCTGCTAGGACTCCTGCTGTCACTGTGCACACTGATCATCAGCACATCAGTCAAGGGACCAGGTAAGTTACTGAAAGCAAACCTCTTCTAAATGTTACATTTGGCTTACAGGTAGCGTCTGCCACAGTGACCCTGATTCAGTTAACTTTTTCCCCTGAGTTTTCTCCAGGTGATATTTTCACACACTCTGGCCCATATGCAATTCACTTTTTCTCCTGTCTTTTCACCTAGGTGATATTTTTAAACTTTTCAATAAAATGCCTTTTAATCCACCAGAGAACAAGAAAATACTCAAAATAATTTTAGACGGTACTTTTTCACCTTCTTTTTGGTTCTATTTAGTTAAAAAGTGTTGGAAAGTTATTTTAAATCGAAGATGAAAAAATATCTCCCAAGAGAATACGCAGGTGAAAAAGTGAATTGCACATGGGCCTCTCTCTCTACAATACCTATTCAGCCACCAGCGAGCAAAAAGGGTACAGGTAGTCCCCAGTTAATGAACAAGATAGGGACTGTACGTTTATTCTTAACCTGAATCTGTCCATAAGTCGAAACACTGTGCCATCTCTGTCCCTGTACCTCCTCTGTGCCCCCCCCCCCCCCCCCGTACCGTCAGTATCTCCCTCTGTGTCAGAGCCGGGACAAGGTCCTCCAGCATCCAAGGCTGAGACACCAAAGTGCGCCCCTCCATCCCTTCCACCCCAGCTGTCACACACAGATTGCTATTAGAGTAAGAGGCGCCACAGGGCCCCCAACCTCCCCAACACCTTAATATGTAGTTATCTGGCTTGCAGTCACTGCCATGTATCTCCTTTTCTTATTTCTTTCTGCTTCAAACACAATTAGGAATGACAGCTGAATGAATTCTGCGCCCCCTCTTACACTGCGCCCTGAGGCTGGAGCCTCTCCAGCCTATGCCTCGGCCCGGCCTTGCTCTGTGTCACCTCTATCCACCCACTGTGTCACCTCTGTTCCCCTGTATCCTTGTATCCTCAGTGGTCCAGCAAAATGTCATTTTACCATTTCAAAAAAAAAAAAATTCTTTAATTTTTTTAAAATTGATTTTATGAAAAACTACAAGGTCTTTTTGAAAAAATATTTTTGACTTGCTCCCACAGAATCAAATTTCCTATTTTTGCATCATTTGTATCGAACCTGTACTCGACTATCTGTACGCAAGTGAAAATAAACTGATGAAATAAACAAATGTATCTGTCCTACCTACTCAAGAAAATTACCTTTTTTTTCTAGAATCCCATGGTTTGAGTCTCTTTTTAACCTCTTACCGTTTTTGGACGTATCTCGTACGTCCAGATCTGTGCCTTTCTGTGTTCCTGGACGTACAATGTACGTCCAATGCAGAATGCCACCATTTGTGCACCTCACACGTGCACATGTGTGCCCCCATCACTCGTGCATGTGCGCGCCCCAGTCGCTTGTGCTTGTGCGCATGCACGCTTGTACACTCTTCTGATAGTGAATGATTGCTGCTAACAGCAATCATTCACATAACGTTAGGTGGGGAAAAGTGTTTTTTGAAGTGACAGTGAGCCCATTAAAAAACAAAGTGTTTTTTTTATTTTTTTTTTTACTTTTAACCCCCAAATGACTAATAAACCCCTTGTGTCACCTAAACTTGGCGCTAAGATTTATGGACACCTGTAATGGCTGGCGCCCATAGCGATCGGATGCGATCACTAGGGCGACAACGCGGGACCCAAGTCTGTATAGATACATTGAAATGTTGTCTTGCAATGCATTTATACAGTACTGGACTCCCTAAACTGTGCGCCATAGTGATTGCATGCAATAGCTACAGATGCACAGGCTAGTGATAATGGTACGCTACATGCCCAACTAGTGATATAATATGGCATGTATGGTATAGTTTTAACCGGAACGAGCCAAGTAATGTATTTTGAGGTGTTTTACAATTGTGGCACTTGTCATGTAAAATTAGGAGGGTGAAAAAATGCGTAATTTTTGCATTTACGCCTAATTTACTTTGATTAAGTGCAGGTGAAATTAAAAAAATACTTGGAAAAAATATTTCCAAAATAAAGCCTAGTTTGTGCTGATAAAACCCCCCAAAAAACTAATGTATGTATCAGTTTGATGGCATAGTTAATACAAAGTTATTGCTGTATCATTAGTGACACAGCTGATATGCCAAAATTGTGAGGAACCTTAAGGGGTAAAAAACCCCAGAATCTGAAGTGGTGAAAAAGTAAAAAAGTTGGTTTAATGTCGTACTGTCTCATATGAATGATACAGTTTCCCACACAGCGTCAGTGTCCCAGAGCTAAAATATATTAACTATTAACCTTTTCTTTATCCATCCCCTGCACTTAGAAGCCGTCCTCTTCCAGGCAAGAGTTTTATGCTAGTAATTCTTTATTTATGAGGGTTACTCTATAGTTCACTAGGACCCCACTGGAGAGACACTGTCACTTGCATATCTGAATGGTTAACTAATTCAAGCAGAAAAAAAGAAGAAAAAGAATACAGTCTAGTTATCTGTATGGTTGGCAGCGTACATACACATGTCTATCTCATCACGTCACCCCGGGTACATTTGAACTACTTTTTAGTACTTTTATTATTATTACTTTTTAATTATATGATGTCAATATCTTCCATAGCGTTGTACAGTACAAAACAGTTGGTGGGGAGCATAGATATATGAAAAGCTCAAAACTGTGCAATCAGGACATTCAGCAATACCCATACAAATACATACATAGTTGATGTGTGGTTTGAGACATCACCAATGCTGATACATGTTAATATGATAAATTATAGCAGGAACACTAGGACACTAGGGGGGAGACATTTTTATTTTCTAGGTACTAAACATTTTGTACATAACATGCAACTATGTCCTGTGAAAAAGCCATTTTAGTACTTACTGGGTGGTATGTGTGTGTGAGCTAGGGACTCCCCTCAGTTACAGTCGAGCAACACTTAGGGCTGGTTCAGACGGACGCTTGCGGAGCGTTTACCGCAAGTGTTCGGAACGTCGCGGTAAACGCTCCCATTCAAGTGAATGGGAGCGTTTACACCGAGCGTTACACGAGGCGTTCGGGTCCCGATTTTCGCGAGCGTTCGGGCTGCCCCTGGAAGCAACATGTAGCTTCCAGGGAGCGGCCAACCGCAACGGCTAATGTTCCCCTAGGGGAAAAAAACCGCGACTGCATCAGAACGCGACCGAAGGCTACTGAAAGCCTGACCACGCAGCCGCCGCAACGCCCCCAGACGCGACGCTACGCAGACGTCCGTCTGAACCAGCCCTTACTGTTGCTATGGGGAAGGGAGGAGGGACAATAGTGTGGTGCATGATGAAGCAGCATCTAGCAGGCAGGTTAAGGAGGGGAATAATAATAACAGTGAAAACTCAAAGTGAGTTCATATTTTTTTCATAAAACAATAACGTTTCACCATGTTAATATTTGCTTTTGTTGTCTTTAAATTATTGTCAAACTAAATATAGGATATATATGATTTGCATACCATATTATTTTGCTTTTTATTTACATTTTTGGGGGTAAATGGGGTGCTTTGAAGGTCCTAGAGGCACAACATGAGGACAAATATCTCTAGAGGGTACACAATTACAAACCCAAATGAGGTTCTAGTGTTGTTCCTCACTGCCTCAGAGAAATGTCTTCCATGGAACAGGGCTATAAAGTGAAATAATGTAGAAGGATGGTAAACTATTTAATCTGTCCTTTAAAGAGAACCAGAGACGAAGCACCCTCATGTATTTTATTACATTTATCAGTGGGAACATGACAGTAAACACCTATCATGCTTTTAGTTTATTCTTCTCAGTCTAATCTATCTGTTATCAGCTGTAATAACAATCCACGGACTGATTCTGTCTAGGTTTGACCTGGAATCATTATAGCTGAGTCACTCTTCTGTGGAGTCTTTTCAAGCCCAAGCCTGCCTTCTCCTGGCTCAGATTTCCTACTCAGAGCTGTTTGATATGGGAGGGGCTGTTGCTGCCGAGAAAGAAGCTCTGAAACCGACAAGTGTATCTGTGTGCATTGTGCAGCCAGACATTATCTACTGTATGCAGCTTCATTTCTATGAGAGACACTTCCTACAGGCAGCCACACAGCATGCCAGAATAATAAAGTTGAAAGCACACAGATGAAAGCCTGCAGCAGCCTTGCTTGTCTATAGTCTCATAGAGGCTAGACAGCACATCTCAGATTTTACTATTGTGTGTGAAATGAGGGTATTTACCTAGAAATAGTCTGAACATTGTGATCACATGTTCAAAAGCTGAAGAGGTACATTAGTCAGGTTCAGGTGGTGTGGGTGGCCAGGAGAAGGCATACACTGAATCTCTCTTAGAAGGCTACAGTCTATAGCAGTGCAATCCTGTGCTGCAGAAAATGACCAACCTCCGGGTTCCTGACCACTTATTTTAGGATTATGATTTATTTTACATCATCTAATGAAAGCATATTTAAATTGACATGTGACTTGAACAAAGGTAACCATGGGTATGTATGGTACTAGGCCTACCTATAACCTGTCCGTGTTCAATTATATATATATGCATTCCAAGTGTCAATAGAGCAGTGTGAGCTGTATGCCAAGTAAGTTGTGGAACAGTCATTTAAATGCAGACTCAACTCTCCTAAAGAGCAAATAGGAGCAAATTAGTCTTATTTGGAAGGCAAACACTGCTAATAACAAAAAAAGGGCCGGAAATTTGAAAGGTTCATTTTTTTTTATTTCGGGGGGGGGGGGGGGGCTAACTGAATGAAACAGATTGTAGGTTTCACTGTAATGGCTTAAAATGGAAAACCTTAAATTAGAAATAGGAATATGAGAATGTAGGGAAGTTCTATATATTATTGTACTGAACATGCAATGAATATCCAAAGTTTATTTTAAGTTTAGGTTTGCTTCAAGGGGATTCTGCACACAAAATAGAAAAAAAATAGGTGCTGCGAATGAGTGTTCACACAGAATTAGAAAAACATGCGTGCCCTAACGTGGTGCTTCAGTGATCAGTGAGTTATAAAAAGGGTAGCCAATTGTTAAAAAGAATAGCTCTGATAGCAGAGGAGGAGTTATTTATTTGTAGTCTTAAAATTCTCCTTTAAAGAAAAATAATTCATATGGGCTGAACAGTTCTGTGATCACTTTTCCCTTATTCAACTGTTCTTAAGCTTCCACAGCTTACTAGATTGTCATAACTCATGTTTCAGTAGTACAGTCTTAGCCTGAAATCAGTCCTTTCCCGGCCACTGGTCCGCTCACCGGTATCTATTATGCCCAGACGGATCCTTTCTCAGTAATAGTCCACTCGTTACCTCCCGCTGACGGCTTCTGTTAGCGGCATACGTCACTTCCAGTTGTAAAACCCAGAGTTCTGCTCGCCGCACATCCGTTCAGCTGGTGTCAGCCACCTGTTACACTTCGGTGACGTCACTTTAGACCGCTAGAACTTTGTGTTTTCGGTTGCCGCTGCGCGCTTACACGGCTAACCAAGTTCTGGATCTTTGTAGCAGATTACTGCGAATTTCAAAAGCGTTGAGGTGTAACAGGTAGCTGACACCAGCTGAACGGATGTGCGGCAAGCGGAACCCTGGGTTTTACAACTGAAAGTGACGGTATGCCGCTAACAGAAGCCGACAGCGGGAGGTAACGAGCGGACTATTACTGAGGAAGGATCCGTCCGGGCATAATAGATTACCGGTGAGCGGACCAGTGGCCGGGAAAGGACTGATTTCAGGCTAAGACTGAAAGACCGCAGAAAAAGCGACAGCTTCTCTCAGAAGCTCCACTTTTTCTGGCTGTTGCCTCCCCCATGCAACGCTCTAAGCGTATGTTACGCTTAGAGTGACGTCATGTAAACAAACTCATGGCCGCCTCATCTTGTGGCCAAAAAGTAAAACTACAACTAAAAGTAAAAAAAAATATAAAAATCAACACACATTTACATTATAAACCTACTGTTTACATCCCACCCTCCCAAAACTACCCAAATAAAATGTTTAATAAAAAAACAAAACATTACAATAAAAAAAAACATGTAAATATTTACCTAAGGGTCTAAACTTTTAAAATATCAATGTTTTTTTTTATTTTAAACTTGTAAATAGTGATAGATGCAAAACGGAAAAAATGCACCTTTATTTCCAAATAAAATATTGTCGCCATACATTGTGATAGGGACATAATTTTAATGGTGTAATAACCGGGACATATGGGCAAATACAATACGTGAGTTTTAATTATGGAGGCATGTATTATTTTAAAACTATAATGGCTGAAAACTGAGAAATAATGATTTTTTTTTTCCGTTTTTTTCTTATTCTTCCTGTTAAAATGCATTTACAGTAAAGTGGCTCTTAGCAAAATGTACCCCCCAAAGAAAGCCTAATTGGTGGCGGAAAAAACAAGATATAGATCAGTTCATTCATAAGTAGTGATAAAGTTATAGGCTAATGAATGGGAGGTGAAAATTGCTCGGATGCATAAAGTGAAAACGACTGAAGGCTGAAGTGGTTAAGGGATGAAGGGATCCCCTTTGTAACGCACAGCTCATATTCTAATAACCATAGAGCGCCAGTTGTGGCATAAAATAACATTATAACTAGCTTCTAATAAATTAACTGGTTCACTGAAAATGTTTGATTTCTAAGGTCACTAATTGCCAAATGTATTTCTTTTCAGCTAATGAAAAGTCAGGACAATGTCCACGAGAACGGTATTACGTGAAGAATGCCAATGTGTCTAATGGATGCCTTAAACTTTGTAAGTCCGATACTAATTGCCCAAACAATATGATGTGCTGCAACGACAACTGCGCCAAGATGTGCAAGCCTCCTGCCAAAGGTAAGAAATCAACAAACAATAATACTAAATAGTACAATATGACCAGGCTTCTCTGGTTAGGTTAGAAAGGAGGTCTTCTTTCAGCAGATCGAAACTTTAAATGATATGAAACTAAGCATTTCTTCTTTGCTCTAAATGATTATTTACAACATAAAACTTTCTACCAGAAAAAACAATTGGTAGCAGAACAATATTTAAACAGTTAAACAGAGCACTTTCTTTTTCAGTGGGAAGCTTAGCTCTGAATCTGAAGTTGAGGAAGTGATTACATTATTTTGTTTATCTTTCCTTATCAGCCACTATTAGTAAGCATTCCTGGCAGTGCTTCAGCTAAACGCAAGCAGAAATTGTATACAAAAGTCAAATTCTCACTGAATACATTATAATAACGGAAAATTGTATACTTACCTGCCGGTAATTTTCCTTTCCTGCTGTATTCATGGCAGCATACGATTGGGTAAACCCCGCCCCCAACATACAGGTCTGTGTAACTATAAATTAAAGACTCACCCCCTTCTTAGTGCTTTTTTGTTTCTAGTCTAAGTCTACTAGTATGGTAAGTAACAACCTAATGATGTGGGAAATCCCTATGCTGCCATGAATACAGCAGGAAAGGAAAATTACCGGCAGGTAAGTATACAATTTTCCGTTTTCCTGCTATATCATGGCAGCATACGATTGGGATTTAACTATCAGGAAAAAAAAATGGGGTGGGAGACATCTGAATTTGCAACTTAGTCTGTTTATTTCACAGCACCAGTATCCTTATGACAGATCAATTATCATTTGATAGTGCATACAATATATTTTAACATTCCTTTGTTTTCCCTACATCTTAGTTACAGAGTTCAAAATTGCCTCTCCAAAATCCTTTGTTGACAGGGCTGCAGGATCTACCCTGTAGTGCTGAATGAATGTATTAGCTGAGCTCCAATTTGCAGCTCTGCAGATGACCTCTGGCGACACCTTTGAGAATGCCGCCCATGACGATGATATCGACCTTGTCGAGTGTGCCGTAATTTCTGTAGGTGGTGGCTTACCCTGTCTTCTGTAGGCTAGTGTTATTACTTTAACAAGCCATGATGCTATTGTTCTATTTGTTGCTGGCTGTCCCTCTCTATGACCTTCAGGAATAACAAAAAGCCTATCAGAAGCTCTTATCTGTGCTGATCTTGCTAGGTATTGTTCCAAGAGTACAGGAATGTCCAATGTATGCACATTCTGTTCTTCAGCTAGTATAAATGATGGTAGTGTCCAGTCCTGATTAAAATGAAAGGAAGATGCTACCTTCGGAATGAAGTGCTGTAAGGGTCTTAGCACTGCCCTATCGGTGAAGAGGTTGAGATACGGAGGCTTACATCCTAGTGCTTGAATTTCTGATACTCTCCTTGCAGAGACTACCGCGATCAGGAACACCAGCTTATGTGTGAGGTTAGTTAAAGTACAAGACCCTATTGGTTCAAACGGCTCCTTAGTTAAAGCTTTCAGCACTAAAGGTAACTCCCATTGAGGAAAAATATTCTTCCTTGGTGGCCTGATCTTATGAGCCGCCTTGATGAACTGTATTATTAATGGCTGACTTGACCACTTTAAATCTGTTAAGGCTGAAATGGCTGATATATGTACCTTCAACGTATTGACCCCAAGTCCGAGTTCTAGTCCCTTTTGGAGAAACTCAAGAACTTAATTTGTTGACGGGTTCTGTACGTCCTTTCCCTTTCCCTTTAGAAAATCTGTGAATCTCTTCCATATGCTAGAATATGTAGCATTTGTAGTCTTCTTTCTGGCCTGCAACAATGTTTCTTGCACCGCCCTCGAACAGCCAAGACGTTCTAGCTTGTTGCGCTCAACATCCATGCTGTGAGCTTCAGTCTGCTCGGATCTGGGTGAAGGATTGGTCCCTGTGCAATCAAGTCCACTATGTCCGGCAGAGGGACTGGGTTCCGTACCGACAATTGTCTCAGCAACGGGTACCAAGGTCTGCGTGGCCAGTTGGGTATTACTGCAATGACTTTCACCCTCTCTTGGCTTATTCTGTTTAATAGTCTCATTATGACTGGTACCGGTGGATATACATAACCTAGGTTGAAGCTCCATTTGCAGGTCAGGGCATCCCAATCCTCCGCCTGAGGGTACCTGTACCTCGTGTAGAACCTGTGGCACTTGCGATTGTTTGGCCCTGCCATCATGTCCACCTGGGGGGTTCCCCACTTTCTGCATATCCCCAGAAATACCTCTTGTTTCAGTTCCCACTCGTTGTTGTCTATTATTCTTCTGCTTAGGAAGTCTGCCTTGCCATTCATTACTCCCGGAATGTGAACTGCTTGTATGGACGAAACTGTGCTCTGTGCCCAGATCATTATCGGAGTCACTTCCCTCAATAACGTTTGACTCTTCGTTCCACCTTGGTTCTGAATGTACGCCACCGCGGATGCGTTGTCCATTCTTACCACTACATCCTTGTCTCTGAGAAGCTCTGTGTAATGCTTCAGTGCCAATAATGCCGCTCTGAGTTCCAAGACGTTTGCTGTCAGGTATCTCGTTTGGAACCTCCATACCCCCTGTACATAGGATTCTTCCAGAACTGCTCCCCAGCCTGTCATGCTGGCATCCGTCGTCAAAACTACCGGTGTCTGTGCTCTCAGCTCTACATATCTCACTAGATTCCATCTGTGTAACCACCATGTTAGCTCTAACCGCATCTTCCTCGTGAGTTGTATCTTCTGATGCCAAGTCTCCTTGCACCACTTGTGTAAGAATTCCATCTGAAACCTCCTGGAGTGCCATCTCGCCCATTTCACCATGGGAATGGTAGCCGTCAGGGTGCCCATTATCTTCACATATTCCAGTGCTGGCCATGATCTCCGCTCGAGGAAGGCATGTACTCTTGAGACAACTGTCATGATTCTCTCTTCTGGCAGTTTGATAGCATTCTCTGCTGTACAGAATTGTGCTCCTAGATATATGAGTGACTGTGTAGGCTCCAGTTGGCTCTTTTTCCAGTTTATTATCCAACCAAATTCTTCCAGCTTCTGTATTACAATGTCTCTGTGTTCCAATAGTGTGTCCCTGTCTCCAGCGACTAGTAAAATGTCGTCTAGGTAGTGATACATTTTTATTCTTTTCAGCCTGAGCTGAGCAATTAGGGCTACTAGTATCTTTGTAAAAGTCCTGGGTGCCGTTGAAATACCGAATGGTAGACTCGTAAACTGGAAATGGGCCTGGCCTATTGCAAATCTTAGGAACTTTCTGAAATTCGGATGGATCGGGATGTGCAGATACGCATCTGCTAGGTCTATTGACATGAGCCAGTCTTGTGGTTGTACCGCTCTCTTTATCGTATGAATTGATTCCATCTTGAACTTCATTTTGCGTATGTGACGATTCAGGTTTCTCAGATCCATAACTGGTCTGAGTTCCCCTGTCTTTTTGGTTACAAAAAATAGTTGGGAGTAAAATCCGGAATACTCTTCCTCTTTTGGTACTGCCGCTATTGCTCTCTTCCTGAGTAGGTCTTCTACATATAACATAAGCGTGTCTCTCTTGCATTCGTTTCTTGGTATCTTTGTCGGGACAAAGATCTTGTCTGGAGGATGTGTTTCGAAATTCCAGGTATGACCGTCCCTTATAGTCTTTATCACCCAGGTATCTTCCACCTGGTTCGCCCACACTCTGTGAAAGGCCTGCAGCCGAGCTCCCACTGGACGAGAGTGGGCGGGCGTATTCTCAGAACGATTTCTGGTTCTGTAAATTGGTCTGTGTAGGCCTCTGCTTCGAGAATCTAGACAAAGTGGATTGTGCGTTCTGCCATGTTCTTCTGTAGCCTTTCCCCCCTCTATTAGATGAGGTCTCGCTTCTCCGAAATCGAAAGGACCTTTTATCAGTGTTATACTGTTGTCTTTTGATTCGTCTTTCCTGCGGAATTAGTCCGCTTTTGCCCCCTGTTACCTTAGATATGGCCTTATCCATAACCTCACCAAATAAATGCTTTCCATCATACGGTATTTTACACCACGTAACTCTCGAGTTATTATCTGCCGACCAGTGTCTTAGCCACATCGCTCTTTTGCAGGTTACTGTCTGCACCATAGCTCTAGCTGCGCATCTTACAACATCTATGCCTGCTTCGCCTATGAAGTCTGACGCCATCCTGAACTCCTCCAAGGATGCAATCAGAGTCTGTTTATCATAGTCTGCATTTATCGCTGTCTCCAAATTATCAGTCCATGCCTGAATTGCCTTCGCGATGGATGTTAAGGCTATACCTGGTTTTGCGGAAGAGCCCATAGTTAAGTATGCCCTCTTAAGATCCATATCCATTTTGCGCTCCAAGGCGTCCTTAAATGAAACTGAATCCTCCAATGGCAATGTGGCGTGTCTAGCCAGTCTAATTATGGATGCATCTACCATAGGGGGTGCTTCTATTTTATTCAATAGTCCCCCTTCCAGCGGATAAAGTTTAGTAAACCTGTTAGTCAACTGCGGTTTTCTTTCTAATTTAGACCACTCCTCTTCAAATAATTCCTCAATTTCCTCCATTAACGGAAATGCCTCGGCCTCCCTTTTTAAATGGGGATAATATCTCGGTTTCTTTTTTGGGGGCTCCTGTGAGTCTTCCCAACCAATAGCGTCTCTCACCAGTTGTGACACCATTGCAAAATCAAATCCTATGTCTATGTCAGGAGCTTCTGTCAATTTATCAACATTTACATCCATGCAGGCCTGCGGGTTACAGTCCCCTCTCTTTTCCTTTAACGTATCTTTAACAATCTGTCTAACAATTGTCTCTATATCTGGAAATTCCTCCACATCCTCCACAGGCAAGGAGTATAAACAGTTCTCGCATACAAGTTTATCAGGTAAGGCTCGCTTCCCACAGGCCCAGCAAATATTCTTATGTTGTGGTTCAATATGCTTGGTCTTGCTTGTGGCCTTCCCTCCAGCAGAAGATTTCTGTGTCTTTGTTTTGTCTTTGCTTGCTTTCGAAGTTGAAGGGCTGCAGAGACAAAGCAGAGATAGTCTGCTTAAATGTGCACTCTTTTATAATATTACTCCCCTTTTTTTCCCCAAAAACATCAGCGGGAAGAAAAAAATGCACCATTACCTCTCAGAGCTATGCTGGCCATTATTCTGGGCATCCGGCTCCATTCTCCTCCAGCTAATCAGCTGCAAGAGAACAGTGGGTACAATCACACATTTGTAAAGTAAAAAAAGAAGTGTCTCACCCACAGGCAATTCTTTTATTACACAAACCTTCCACAAACTTCTCCAAGGAAGTGCCAACAGATCTGCGACCACTGAAAAAGAGACCATACAGAAGCCACCAGTGAGCCTGCTGCCTGAGCAAATATTCCATCAATGCATCTATAATCATAGGCACGGCGGCCCAACAAAAGAAGAAAATGACCAGTGTGTTACCTGCTCCAGCAGTTTTCAGACCTCTCTGCTCAGCGCGGCTGTTTGAACTGCAGCGAGGAGAGAAAAGACGCACTTCCTTTTAGCGTCCACCAATCAGCTCCGCCCGCTCCGCTCACTTCCTCCGCGTGGAACGCGGAAGTGGACCAGAGAAGAAAGAGAGTCGGAAGTGAAGTGTGTAGCCGTAACGGTTCCCCCGCTCGGCCGCTGTACCAGCCAGTGCCCCTTACGCATACGGTCCCGCTCCATGTAGAGCATCTACCCCGCCAGGAAGGGTCCCAAACCGGCGCTCTCAATGAGGCATAAGGCAGGGCTTCGGCCAGGAGAGGCAGAACCTGGCCGGATGGCTGCAAGAAGGCAGCCAGGTAAGGTGAAAAATAAAAAGATTCCCAGGAAAACGGGAACAGACCTGTAGCGTGGACAGGAAATGAAAAAGCACTAAGAAGGGGGTGAGTCTTTAATTTATAGTTACACAGACCTGTATGTTGGGGGCGGGGTTTACCCAATCGTATGCTGCCATGATATAGCAGGAAATATAAATACAACAGCTATGCAATAAATTACATTGGCAGCTTTCAGAGCAGAGAAACTGTACTTTGGGAACTTAATTTGTAAACTGACAATATTATTTGTGCATAAAAGCAAATCTGATAACTGTATGGGTAATAAAAAGTAGGAAAACATGATTTTACTGAATGTAATACCAGAATTTAAGGCCGCTTTAAGTTGGCCATATACAAGACAACATTTTTTTTTCAATTTCTTTTTATTGAAGTTTTATATAAACCACACAATAAAACAGACAATACAACATGTTTGACCAATAAGACTTCAGATACAACAAAAATGTCCAACTGGGCAAAAATTGTGGCTAACATGGCACCGTGATTTTCCAATCTTATAAAAAAAAAAAAAAAGTAATTGCCTCAGTCCAGATATCCATATCACAGGGAATTTTTCAAGTATTTCTTCAATTCTGTTATCTTAGTTGTATCTGCAGTGACAGCCACATGCATAGCTCAGCCTTCCTGCAGCAAACCACACATGCAGAAAGAGGGAAGCTCCTATTTTACACACAGTGCTGAACAGTACAGATTTTATGCTTGGAAAATATTGCTTCAAATCTGTTAAATGACAACTGAAATGAGATGCATATGGAGGCTGCCATATTTATACCAGTTGCCTAGCAGCCTTGCTGGTCTATTTGGCTGCAGTAGTGTCTGAATCACACTAGAAACAAGCATGCAACTAATATTGTCAGATCTGACAATAATGCCAGTAACACCTGATCTGCTGCATGCTTGTTCAGGGTCTATGGCTAAAAGTATTAGAGGCAGAAAGCAGAGCGGATTTACCATAGGGCACTGTAGGCATGTGCCTACAGGCGCCAGATGATGGAAAGAGCGGATTACTCCCCTCCCCAAGTGTCTCCTTCCCACCTTCTCTATGCAGAGTCACGAGCAGAGCATAAATGAGAGGTTACTCACCCAGAACTCAGCATTCCACTGATGAGATCTCCCTTCAGTCGGGGGCACCACTAGCTATTTAATACTGAGGGTACCTCTGGCTACCTAATGCTAAGGAAAAACCTGTAGCTACCTATGATGGGCGATAGAAGTGAGGGAAAAGTGACAGCTGGACCAGACAGCACACTGGCGGTGTGGTGCGGTGGGGGTTAGTAGGTTCATGGAGGACGAAGTCTAGGATGCCAAGACATCCGTGTCTGTAGGTTTTTCTGATGTAAAACTGGGCCTGGCAGAGGATCAGCAAGATAGTCAGACAACTGGTATTGCTTAAAAGGAAATGGCAACCTCCATTTCCCTCTCACTTAAGTTGTCCTTTAAACCAGGCACTGAAGGCTGCAAACTGTTGCTAAATTATAATAATAACTTTAAACTACAAAATGACTTGTATGTTACTGACAAACGTCATGGTGTTTTGTTTTAGGTTGTAAGCTTGCAACTTGCAAGGGAGGGCTCTCTTTTTTGGTGTCTTGTACAATGTTTTGTTGCTCAACATACAATTGTCATTGTAACTTATATCGCCTATCACTTCTGTATTCTTATTGTACAGTGCACAGAAGATGATGGCACTATATAAATCATCATTATGTAATTATTATTATTAATAATAATAATAATAATAATAATAATAATGTTAGGCTTGGTGGTGTATTCTCCACAGTCAGCATGCAACGCATGAGCTGAGGTGCAGGAGGTACACACACCAGCACCAGGAATCAGGATATCCCCAGTTTAGTGGAGGAGAGGACTGACTCTAACAGGAGATTGTGGCGCACAGAGCCGGTGCAGATCCGACAGCCACAAGCAATACTTTCGTGATAGCGTCTCAGCGCAAGGTAGCGCGGAGCGCATAAACCAGAACTGAGGAGATCAGGACAGGTAGACAGAATGAACACTTGCTAACTAGCCGCTACTTTGTGACAGCAAGCGTCTACAACAAGACAGACTGGAGTGAGGCAGCCAATGTGTTTGCAGCGATGGCGTGCCTCACAAAGACAGGACAGGATAGTCAGGAAATAGCAGAACCGAGATAGATGAACGTAACACAGACAAATATACAATAAGTATGTATTCCTAGCGTATTACAATTACAGCTATCAATGAAACTATTTGTAACGTCTGACTAACATATGTATATCGGCAATGAACCGATATATGACATAAGCAGGAACACTGACTAGGAACTAGAGCAATTCAGGGAACAGGACTCAGAAGGATTCGCTACCTCCACGCGGAGATGAGCGCAATCCACAAACAGAACCAGGAGCAGGATAACTAACTCAGCACGGGTGATCACGATACACGCAAACTACCAAAACGTGCTGGAACCTGACTGACTGAACACAGGATATAAACCGTTCGTGTACGTATATATCAGCGGCACTGATATATTACCATAACACGAATATAAAGAAAATAACAAACGTGCTGGTATGCATATATATTGGCAATGAACCAATATATGATGCAAGACCATCAAAGTATCTTAAGAACAAAAACCACGAACTGGGGCCGAAGCAGCAACAAGACAGGCTTATGCTGAAGCTATGATAACCCGAGGAGCCCTGCAGGAAGCAGATCTTTATACTGAGGTCATCCAATGGGAGCAGACATGCAGATTCCCACACAGGTGAATGATAATCAGTCACAAGCTGACAGCAGGGAAAGGCAGACAAAGCTATGCAGCTTGCATGGAAAGAGATCAGAACTGCCTGAGCTGCAGCACTACTACTGCCAGCAGTACCTGCTGCAGCAGCGATCATGACAAATAATAATAATAATAATAATAAATGGTAGAAAATAACTTTAACATTCTGAATGATTTCTGAGGTAGATGTCAGATTTTGTTATCACATAAGACGGTGCATGAGGCGTGTTATGTGCTAATGTTCTGCTCTCTACTCATTTGTCTCATCTATAGTATGTCTTTTTGGAACCTAAAAACGGAAGCAATCATGGCTGCTAGAAGCCATGGGAAACCAATGGTGGTTGTTATATGTCTAATATGTGCTCTTTCTGCATACACAGAGAAGGCTGGACAATGTCCAACATTAAGCGCTGCTTCTGCCACAAAATGTAGTGATAACTGCACATCAGACAGCGAGTGCCCCGGGAATTACAAGTGCTGCTTTAAAGAATGTGGACTGAGCTGTGTCTCTCCTGATGGCCAACCAAACACAGATATTCCAGCAAGTAAGTTCAACCACAGTTTTGTAGTGTTAATTTTCATCTCTAACTTGCCATTTTCTGATTGTGATCTCTTCAAGCCTAGCTCATAGGGCCAGGGCTTGCCTTTGTTTTTTGTTTTTTTCATTTTATGGGAATTTATTTTGGGGAAAAAGTAATTCCTGTACCCTGGGTGATGTAAGAAACAGAAAAGTGCAACTGACTTAACCAGTCAGGTATTTTAATTAATTTTTAAATATGCACTCAGAGAATGTCCTTTGGATGTTGAATTGTTCCTCTAATGGTGGGAATACACAATGTGTTTCTGCCGCTCGATTCTGCGCTCGATCGATTTTGCCGCCCTGGTGTGGATGGTGTAATCGTTAAGGGCTCTGTCTCTGATACAGGAGACCTGGGTTTGAATCTCGGCTCTGTCTGATCAGTAAGCCAGCACCTATTCAGTAGGAGACCTTAGGCAAGTCTCCCTAACACTGCTACTACCTATAGAGCGCGTCCTAGTGGCTGCATCTCTGGCGCTTTGAGTCCGCCAGGAGAAATGCGCAATATAAATGTTATTTGTCTTGTCTCCACCTGATTCTCTTATCTTCCGCTCGTTTTTCTTATCTTTTTCCATTCACTTCTATCAGTAATCGAGCAGCAAAATGATCCAACGGGAGATCGGACATATTGGAAATGATCTTTCGAACCATCTAAGTTAATTGGCTCCCCCTAAAATTGGCCCTAGACTACAGTACTTACACTACATAATATAGACATGTGGCAATGGTAGGGATTAGATTGTGAGCTCCTTTGAGGGACAGTTAGTGACTATATATATATATATATATATATATATATATATATATATATACACTGTACAGCGCTGCGTAATATGTTGGCGCTATATAAATACTAAATAATAATAATAATAATCTATCGGCGGCAGAAACGAACCGTGTATTCCCAGCATTAGAAGTACTTTCACACTTCTCTCTTTTAACTGTTATACAAACAAGTGTCCATTATGATTTTTTTTTTCTTTCACAGAAAATCAGTTCTGCAAACAAGAATCTGTTTACGCCTGTGCACTTGAAGAAAGGGCTTTTTGTGATGAAAATTCCTGTACAGATGGTTTCAAATGCTGCCCCTTTATCTGCCATAAACAGTGTACCCCAGCTCTTGAAGGTAATATCTATCTACTAATGGATGTCATTACATAAGCTATTATACCAGTCTGGATGGTCAGCCCTTTGCGTGGTTTTCCCAGCACTAACCCCATTCACCTTCTCCACACCAGCCTCAGGCAGTAGTGGACAATCCATGAGTATTTTGTGTCTGCGTAGGGGGCCTTTATTTTCCAATGAAACTGTAAAACATGGGGGTTCTAATTAGAAGTACCAGTAGGTGGACATAAACCAGCATATATCATTAGTAGCCAGGGCCGTATTTACCATAAGGCACTGTAGGCGCGTGCCTACAGGCACCTGATGGTGGAAAGGCTGCTCACTTCTCTCCCCACACACCTCCTTCCCTAAGTCCTGATGAGTGTGTAAATGAGAGTTTACTCACCCTGCTCTCGGCATTCCACTGACAAGATTTTCCTTCAGTCAGAGGCGTCTCTAGCTACTTAATACTGAGGTTCTTCTACCTACCTTATACTTGGGGGCACCTCTAGCTACCTAATATTGAGGGCACTTCCTGCAGGCTAATGCTAACAGGCACATGTAGGTACCTAGGATGGGCAAGGGAAGTAAGTGAGAGGTGACAGCTGGGACAAGCAACACAGTTGCGCTGCAGTTTGGTGGGGGTTTGTAGGTTCATGGAGGTGCCAGGGTGCCAGGACATCTGTGCCTATAGGCTCCTGTTAGGTAAATACGGGCCTGTTAGTAACGCTAGAGGCCTGCCTATAATATCGCTAACTTCTACAATACTGTGTTACTGAGAGGTTAACATACCTAGTAGTACATTTCTGTGCAAAGAAAGGGCTTTTGTGCCCAACTTTGATGACTCTCCTCTTTCCATGTTGCTTATCTAACCAGAAATTGTCTACAACAAATCCTCATACACAAGAACAGAGATATCATATTATGCCTGCAAAGGCTGCTGTCCATTTGTCCTCTATTTTTCCACAATCAAGCCCTCCGTGCACTTTAACATCACTGACATCACCCCCATGACATTCAAAAACTTTATGCGCATATGTTTTAAGAAAATAAGTGAGATAATTTTAGGTGCCTTTTTAGTCCCTTGCAAAATCCTAGTGGATCTGATTTGTCAAACGTTAATAGAGTACTTTGTAAAACTCATCTTTCCCAAATGCTATCATAGAGCCATACTGATCCATATGTTGCAGTGAATACAGTTGGACTGAGCAACTGCTGTTCAGTAAATGCTTTTGAAAATAAAGGAAACCCTTAAAAAAAACCCATGACAGGGACTAGTCTAAAGTCTGTCAGATCTGTCAGACTTCTGTTGCTTACTGTAGTCAACAGGAACATAAGAAAAAGTAATTTAGAATGTTTGCTCTACTGGTCCTAAGGATGCTCAAGGTGAGGTATTAAATGTAGCTTTACTTACCTAGAGCTTCTTACAGCCCCTAGATGTCATTTGTGTCCCTTGCTACAGCTCCGTTCTTCTCCTGGGTCCTGCTGGCAGCCTCTGAAAGAAAACCTGAGGTGGGTTTGTGAAATCCTATTAGGACACAGAGGCACATTCTGTATACAATGAGCAGCCCCTGTGTCCTTACTGTGTGTATCCAGGCTCCCCCCGGGATCTGCTGTCCCCCATGAAAAAAAAACGCCAGGCTAGCAACACGCAGATTGTTGCTAGTCTGTTATTTACCTCTGAGTGTCAGTCAGCGCTGCTCCCCCGCCTCCTGTATAGTGCGGCTCCCCGCCTGTGTCCCTTTCCTCCCCGCCTCTGTAAGCCGATTGGAGGAAGCTTACAGAGGCAGGGAGAGAAGGGACACAGGCAGGTAGCCGCGCCATACAGGAGGCGGGGGAGCAGCGCTGACTGAGGTAAATAACAGACTAGCGACAATCTGCGTTTTGCTAGCCTGTCGTTTTTTTTATGAGGCACAGCAGAGCTCGGGGGGAGCCTGGATACAAACTGTAAGGACACAGAGGCTGCTCATTGTATACAAAATGTGCCTCTGTGTCCTAATAGGATTTCACAAACCCACCTCAGGTTCTCTTTAAGGAGGATTGGCGATACCTATTCCTATGTTACTGTCGCTTTCAGTAGGTAGTAAAAAGCTGACAGGTTTTATACTAGTCCATTTTCTCATGGGAGATTTTCAGCATTACCTGTATTCTTTACAAAAGCAGTTCCTGGAAAGAATCTATGCACAGATGTTAGCCAGCTTTGCCTGCAAATATCAGAGTGGTTGTGCCAGCATGCAGGGCCGGTGCAGTGTCAAAATCCGCTTTTATGTCAGCATATGCTGCCCTGCTGCCATTTACTTGTCTAAGGAGCTTGGCTTCACATGCAAGAATTAAATGTTACCCTTATTCACCAGGCACTAAACATGACCACAGAGGCAGAACTATTATATCAAAATAATTGTGGCTAATGCAGAGCCCTCTGCAATGTATGCTCACAGAGATAACTTAGTCTTGAGATGATTTAAGGTTCCCATACATCTAGTGATGTATGGGCAGATCCACCGAGAGACAGATCTCTCTCTGACTGAATCTTCTTAGACCGAGATTTGTTGCCCATACACTGCAGATTGATTACCGATCTATTTTAGCGATGTCAATGTCCTACCTAATGTTACATGTACCCCCTGGTGCCCGTGCATTCATATCTCTCACCTGTCCACTGCCACGAGTCCACCTGCTCTTCTTCTGCATTCCCTTCCGACCTGACTGCTGTGCATAGCACATAGCATGTGTGTGATGTTGCACGAGTGCCAGTGCTGTACGCGAAAGCCAAGTAGGACCCGACTATGCGGAGGAAGAGCTGGTGTACTCTTGGCGGGCAGATAAGTGCAATATTTTAATGCAGGGGCACATGTAACATTTAGGGGGACATCGGCCGAGGGTTCCATCGCGTTTGTTGCTCGTCCTGATATCACATAGCATTGACACCGTGCACCCGATCGACTGCATTGGCCAGAGAATCACGTGGTCCTTACTCCTGCTTAAAGGAGGGCATGGTTGGGGGGAGAACATCCTCCCAATGCTTGCCTCAGGCAGCAAAAAGTCTAGAACCTGTCCTGCCAGCCTGAAAAATTCTGACTAGGCCCCAGAACCTAAACACACTTGATCCATAGCACCTTCTATCGAAATGAGTGGATGCAGCATTCTCATACAATTCATGGAGGTACAGATGATAGTGAGGATATGATAGTCTCCTCACTACAGAAAAAGAGCTTGCAGTAAACCTGTACTGAACAGCAAGCCCCCCAAATATACTATTACAAATACTTAATACCTCTCTTGCAGGATCTTTATGCAGACACTAAATCATTAAATTAGAGTGTTAAGGGAAACACTGAAATACTCAGCATAGCTTACCTGCAGGCTCTGCATCCAATACTGGTCCACTATTCCATTTCAGTGCAAGTGACTGGCTCTCACAGGGGGCAGACTGCGGTGTAGACAAACTGGGTACCCAACTGCTCCTGGGCCCCACTGCAGCTGCTATGGCTATTGCTATTTTTTACAAATCAAACCAATTATAATTTCATTTATAGTGTGTCTCTAGTGACAAGAATATAAAAATGTTGCTTTTCATTGGGTTAGACGGAAATCCAACAAGGAGGGGAAAGAAGACACTACATAGAAATATAGGGATTCAGAACAGCTGAGATGTGCTAGGATTGTGAAATGGTGATTTTGGAATGATTACAGCTGTTTTTTTCCCCTCAAATATGCTGAGTTTTTCTAATGCCCATAGACTTTAAATATTGTAGGTAGTCCAGTATGATTTATCCTATTGACCACCATTTGACAGTCTTTCATGGTGTTTTATTTTGTTCTGTGCTTTAGCAAAGGCTGGTAGATGTCCTGTCTCAGATACCGCCTGCCCCAATGACAATAACAGTAGTTGTACAAGCGATGGCGGCTGTCCAAAATTCCACAAATGCTGCAACACACAGTGCGGCATGAGATGCCTGCGTGAAGTGAACAGTAAGTATTTACAGAATTATTCATGATTCCTCTTATTTGGTATTTTATATTTTTAATACGTAGAATTGTTTATTTTAAAAAGTCAAATTATATTTTTCTAGTAAAAAAAAAAAAAAAAGAAAATACCTGGTACCTTGCTTCTGATCTCCTTGTTTTATAATTTCACTTCCCACTCCCTTCCTCAGTCTATCCTTCTGAATGAGAGAGGAGGGGGAAGTGAGCAAAGTCTAGTAGTCTGCAAGAGGGAGACAGTAGCAATAAACTGCTGAACCATGCATTTTACATTTCCTATTGCATTAAAACTTTTTAGATAAAAATTTTTCTTCGAGCCAAGGTGATTAATCAGAAAACTGCATTCGCTTCCGAAGACCACTTGCTAAGCTAACTAAGGCCTTTTTCACATTATAAATCACCAGCGCTATTGAAATCGCTGAGCGATTTATAGAGCGATTTTGTAAGCGCTTTCAGAGCGATTTCGGCTTAGAAAAGTGCTTTTCTAAGCACTTTTGTGTAGTGTTTTTTTTTTGTTAGTCAGAAAGTGACCTCTTTGCCCCGGAAATGAATAAATACAATGTTTTTATTCATTCAAAGCGCTGGGGAAGTTCCTTTTCAAGGCGCTTTTTCAAGTGCTTAATGATTTCCCTATTCTTTCTATTTGAATCGCAAATGCTGAAAAAATGGTGCAGGACCTGCGTTTGCAATTGGATAGAAAGCTCATCGCTCATGTGAGAACACTCACATAGATCAACATTGCAGAATCGCTTTTATGGCGATTTTTAGAATCGCAAGCGCTTTCAAAAAAAGGGAAACCGCTCTTAGCGTGAACAAGCCCTAATTGTTAAACTCTACTTTTGTTGAGAATTATGCAATACCTCCCCCGCTGTAATGCTAACTTAGTCTGTCAACTTTTGAGAGCCTGTGTAGCCTGTGTAGCTGCCAGTCACTCAATTTGTAAGTAACAAGACCTCATGTGCTGTGTGGCAATACCTAGACCACGTGTACTGAAACACAGTGTCTGCCTTTTTTTCCAAGTTTAGAGATAAATAAGGTGAAACCTTTGGAAGAAAATGCATGCTTACCCAACAATAGAAAGTCTTCTCAGTTGTGGCTGCTCCTTAGTTGCAGGAGTACCAGTGCTGTAGACAAAGTGCAGTGCTAGCCCCACCCCTGCATCTCCTCAAGTGCCCACACTCCCAGTCTGCCCTCCATGTGACACCAAACCTGTCTGGATTGGTGCAGAGAACGGGGCAGACTATGGGAGCCTAGCAGCTAGCAGTATGAGTGCATACCACACAGTGAGGAAGGCACCAAGAAAGAATGTACAGTATTGAGAGTTCCACAGGACCCTACACTGAACAGTGGTGAACAGCAAAGAAGCAGACTTTGAAAATCGCTATACAAAGAGCTTTTTCAAGCATTTTGCGATTTCCTTATTCCTTCCATTGAGGCAAATCACCCCAAAAAATGGTACCAGCAGTGCTTTGGTGAGCAGATCGGAATGGAACCGATGTCACTTGCTACCATCACACTGTACTTGGCCCTAAATGACTGTGATAAAGTAATGAGTCTAATTGTGTTTTTTCTTATCTCTTTTCTTACAGTTCCTGTCAACATACATTTCCCTAACAACACTTTTCCTATCTTCTCTGGAAGAAAGCGTTAACTCAGCGTATTCTCATTTTTATACTAGAGTGCTGCAAAGTAAAATTTTTATTGGTTGTATACATGGGTCATATTTATATACAGATATTTCACTACTTAAACGATTTGAGTTACAATGTTTTGAAGATACAAACAAAGTTGTCTTCATGTACAAAATATACATTACTGTTCTCTTGCTACATATTTTTGTTGTTAAATGTTACTGTATTGTATAAACTGTCATAAGTAGTTAGAAGCCCTTCAAAACCATATATATATATATATATATATATATATATATATATATATATATATATATATATATATATATATATATATATATATATATATATAATATTATATAGTATGTACTGTAAATATACATGATTTGTAGCTGATTTGAGGTCCGGAAATAAAACACTTGAATTGATAACTGTGTCATTGTGCCTATCATTGTTCTGATTTTTTGTAGGGCTTATGTGGGGAAAGATGGCAGTGCTTTTAATTTGTCAGGGAATGGACCTCTCACAATGCCAGTCTCACTTTATTTCAAGTGTTTTATGCATATCTGCTGTAAATTCAAATGCTTTCAAATTGTGACGTGAAACTTCACATTGTTTTTCTACAGGTATCAAAATTAGCAAAGGTGCAAACAGATCTTTGCACGTGGCTAAGCTGATTGACCAAGCTGTCAGTTAATGAATCATTTACTTTAGAATCTGATTAGCCCCATGCAAAGACCCAGTTCAGCTCTTGCTTATTCCGCTTTCTGTAGATAAAACAATGTAAGGAAAATATTTTCTCATCTCCATTCACTTCTGTAGTGACTGCAACACTGGTATCCACTACAGCCATTTTTCCAGTCACAGAAATATCAAATTATTACTTTCCATGTGGCCAGACTGACATTATTACTATTTATATAGCATCAACATCTTCTGTAGCACTGTACATAGTACAAATATAATGGAGAATATAGGTACACCAGAGGTTCAAAACTCTGTACAATCATCAAAACAAATACAGCCAATGTTGGTGAGTGGTTTGAGACATCATCAATACCGGTGCATGTTCATATGATAAATTACATCAGAATAATGTCTCCAACCCACTACCCTCTAGATTGTAAGCTCACAAGGGCAGGGGCCTCATCTTACTGTTTCTTGGTGCCCATACATGGTACAATGTTTAATTTTTTTAATAAATAATTTTAGTTTGATTATTCTGTTAGATCGAATATAAAGATTTTTCCAACATGTCTGATCAGATTTTTATAGAAAAAACAGGATAATCATTCATTTTTCTTGATTACAAAAAAAAGATTCTTTTCAACTTTCATTCGATTTGACCATTTTCGTCTAAAAAACGGGTAACTTGAACATTTTTATTATACCGTGTATGGGTACCATAAGACCCTTAGATCTTCAGAAACCTGCTGTATTTCATGTATGCTTGCATGACCTCACTGGCTCCAGCCTGATGATCACCTGACATCTAACTGCTAAACAGTAACTAGCAAAGCGGTCATCTTCGTGTTTACTATTTACCTGCATCTCTGCTTTACTTCAGCTGATATCTGGAAATATGCCTGAAGAAGGGGACTAGACCCCAGAAAGCTAGCATCATTTAACTCTATCAGTTAGCCATTAAAAGGTTACATTTAAAAGACTTTGTTTTTTTTCCACCTGCATAATTTGTTTGGCTAACACGGTACAAACCCTTTTTTTACTATCATTCCTTAGGGTGGGGATGGGTTCTGGGGAGGGGGCAAGTTACTGGAATGGATAAGTTAATGTAAATCAATTTTTAACTCAGTTATATTCTATTTACCTTATAACGTTGAAGATGGACTAACGGATGTGTTGAGTTATAACCAACACATACTGTAAATTACCACTGGTTTCATCATCTTATTGGTTGTCTTGCTTGAACATGCCTCTATTCTGTTTACAAGGCACATTGGCCCAAAAAAAGCTCAAAATATTTATCTCAATTCAAAAAGCATCAATGCTAAAAAACAATTACTTTTTGTTTCATTTCCTGTGACAGCAGGAACACATTGCAATGGGAAAGTGGCTCTGCACATTATCCGCATGCTGTGTCACATACAGTGAAGCATAAAGTCAATGAAAAGTATGCTTTACCACAACTGTTAACGCACGTGTTTTGCAGTAACGCACTGCTTGCATTAGGATGGCGCACTGTGAATGTCCCATAGGTGGTGCATTGCAGTGCAGCAAACTGAGTTAGAATGTATCTGTTATGCCGCAACGCACCACTGTGAACAAAGCCAGTGGGGAAAAATGACTGATGGTTTATTTGGGTTTCCGGGCGGCAAGTACAGCAGCCACATGCACTAGAATGACATGGGAAGCCCACCATACATGTCTGGCCAGCATGTTGCTGTTTAACATAGTTGTGGGGAAATATGCACAGCGGTGGGATGGGGCAATTTAATAAGGCCTGGAAGGATTATTGTTTGGATATAATTTCACTTTTACCTAAACATGAACAGCAACACGTCTTACTGAATGCCTGATTCACTATCACAGTGTGAGATTTTTATCATGTGTAAGAAAACTCTGCAATGCCATTATTTCATGTGGTCACTTGAGCCTGTCAGCTAAGATACCACAAAGCAGAAGCTCTGTGAGGTGCTGAACATGTTCAGGACTTACAGAAATTATTTTTATAGAAAAATGACAAAGGTAGTCCTCACCAAAGCAGGGCTGGATTTCTGGAAACGCTACCAAGGTCCAGGCCTTGGATGACAGCAGGCCAAGGGGTGGCTGGACGTGAAAAAGGAATTGCTGCATATGGAAGCAGAGACTACAAATGGAATACAGAAGTTGCAAATAAGGAGCAACACATGAAAATAAAGAGCTGCTGCCCAAGGGACCTGTATAGAAACGAAGGAGGCTGCTGTGCATAAATGTTAGACATGGAAGACGGGGCAGCACAAGGAATAGGAGGAGGTGCTGCACATGAACGGGAAGCTGCAAGAAAGTTGACCTAGGGGGCGGAAAAAGTATAAATCTGGCCTTGCACCAGAGGCCCCAGCCAGGCATAAAGAGAGGTAACAAGCAGGGTAAGCCTTGATGAGGGTACAGGTCCTCCTTGCTCTAGTTACCAGCACCATATGCCTACCAGCAGGGTGCCTTGCAAGGGGGAGGTAGATCCTCTCCACACTCAAAAAGCACTAGGCTTGGGCTACCCCATAGCTCGTTGGAGTTGTTCAATAATGATGGGGCAGAAGTCTATGGTGCTGTATGATCACTATGATAATGAAGATAACAAAGTGATGAGATACAGTGGGATGCGAAAGTTTGGGCAACCTTGTTCATCGTCATGATTGTCCTGTATAAATCATTGGTAACTTGTTACAATAAAAAATGTCAGCTAAATATATAATATAGGAAACACACACAGTGATATTTGAGAAGTGAAATGAAGTTTAATGGATATACAGAAAGTGCACAATAATTATTTAAATAAAATAAGGCACCTGCCTTATTTTATTTAAAGAATTACTGTGCACTTTCTGTAAATCCAATAAACTTCATTTCACGTATCAAATATCATACATTTGGGCACTGTTGTCATTTTATTGATTCCAAAACATTTAGAACTAATTATTGGAACTCAAATTGGTTTGGTAAGCTCAGTGACCCCTGACCTACATACACAGGTGAATCCAATTATGAGAAATGGTATGTAAGGGGGTCAATTGTAAGTTTCCCTCCTCTTTTAATTTTCTCTGAAGAGTAGCAACACGGGGGGTCTCAAAACAACTCTCAAATGACCCGAAGAAAAAAATTGTTTCCCATCATGGTTTAGGGGAAGGATACAGAAAGCTGTCTCAGAGATTTCAGATGTCTGTTTCCACAGTTAAAAACATATTGAGGGAATTGAATACCACAGGCTCAGTTCAAGTTAAGGCTCGAAGTGACCATTATAAATCTCGGATAAACAGAAGCGACGAATGGTGAGAACAGTCAGAGTCAAACCACAGACCAGCACCAAAGACCTACAACATTAGCTTGCTGCAGATGGAGTCACTGTGCATCGTTCAACCATTCAGTGCACTTTACACAAGGAGATGTTGTATGCAATAGTGATGCAGAGGAAGCCTTTTCTCCACCTACAGCACAAACAGAGCTGCTTGAGGTATGCTGAAGCACATTTGGACAAGCCAGCTTCATTTTGGAATAAGGTGCTGTGGACTGATGAAACTAAAATTGAGTTATTTGGGCATAACAAGGAGCATTGTGCATGGAGGAAAAAGAACACAGCATTCCAAGAAAAACACCTGCTACCTACAGTAAAATATGGTAGTGGTTCCAGGGACTGGGAATCTTGTCAAAGTTGAGGAATGCATGGATTCCACTCAGTTTTAGCAGATTCTGGAGACCAATGTCCAGGAATCAGTGACAAAGCAGAAGCTGTGCCCGGGCTGGATCTTTCAACAAGACAACGACCCTATATAGTGCTCAAAATCCACTAAGGCATTCATGCAGAGGAACAAGTACAACATTCTGGAATGGCCATCTCAGTCCCCAGACCTGAATATAATTGAAAATCTGTGGTCTGAGTTAAAGAGAGCTGTCCATGCTCGAAAGCCATCAAACCTGTATGAACTAGAGATGTATTGTAAAGAGGAATGATCCAAAATAACTTAAACCAGAATCCAGACTCTCATTGCAACCTACAGGAAGCGTTTAGAGGCTGTAATTTCTGCAAAAGGAGGATCTACCAAATATTGATTTCATTTATTTTTGTGGTGCCCAAACTTATGCACCTGGCTAATTTTGTTTAACCACTTAACGACCGCCTAACGCAGATAGGCGTCGGCAGGTCGTAAGTGGTATTACATGGAAACTTTCCAAGTCAGATCACGGAGGGAGCCTCCGTGAACAGACTGCGAGCGAAATCCCCGCTGTTTACATCATACGGTGCTGCTGCGCAGCAGCGCCGTAAAGCAGATCGGCGATCACCAGCCTCTGATTGGCCGGGGATCGCCGGCATCTGATAGGCTGATGCCTATCCTAGGCGGCGCAGGTTGGATTTCCGTCCTGCGCATTACACAGCGTGAGGGAGAGGGAGGTCAGGAGAGGGAGGGCGGAAATCGCTGCAGAGGGGGGCTTTGAGGAGCCCCCCCCCCTCGCAAAATGCAGATTGCCGGCGGCGATCAGACCCCCCCAGCAGGACATCCCCCTAGTGGGGAAAAAGGGAGGAAGTCTGGTCGCCCTGGCTGCAAAGTGATCTGTGCTGTGGGCTGGAGAGCCCACGCAGCACAGATCACACCAAAATCCCCTGGTCCTTTTAAACAATTATTGCACGCTTTCTGTAAATCCAATAAAGTTCATTTCACTTTTCAAATATCATTGTGTGTGTCTCCTATATGATATATTTAACTGACATTTTTTATCGTAACAACCAACGATTTATATAGGAAAATCATGACGATTAACAAAGTTGCCCAAACTTTTGCATCCCACTGTAAGTAGATCAATGCACCTTAGCAGAGTTGCTAGTGTTTTTTTGTTTTTTGTAGCTTGCTTGAAATCTTCTTCCATTATGCTTGAAAAATCGTATCCTCTAATCTTGTTTTCTTCATTGCAGTGCATGGTCCTCCACCTTGATTGCAGCCTTGGAAGCATGATTGCAGAGATGCAGCATCTAAGAACTTAACTAGTGTTTATATAAACTTTTTATATATAAACATTTATATATAATTTTTTTTTATATAAACTGACATATTTATACATGTGGCAGGCTTAGGCCCGGTTCACATCTGCTTTTTTTTCCTGCAACGTAAGCGGAACGTATACTGTACAAGCGGAACGGATGTAAATGGATCCAATGTTAACCTATGGATCCATTCACATGCGTCCGTTGGTACGGGTACGTTCTCTACGTTCCGGCCCCCAGATCCCAAAAATGCCGCAGGCCCTAATTTTCCGGACCGTTCTGCCTAGCAGAATGGATCCGGAAAAAAATACTGCAGCATTGGGGGCAATGGGAAACGGAACGTTTCTTCACACTAGTGAAGAAACAGACCGTTCCACGGGGGATAGGGGCATGGGCCGACGCGATCCTGAGTGAGGGGAGGGTGCAGCAGCTGGGCGGGTGGGTTAGGGAGGCTTAATACGGTATGTATTAATACGTGTCATGTAGTCACATGACGCGGAAGAAGACAGAAGCCTGTACCGCCGGCTGCTGCACAAGATTAGGTATTAATCTTGTGCAGCAGCCGGCGGTACAGGCTTCTGTCTTCTTCATGTGACTAGTCACATGGCGCGCTGTGTAATCACAGCAGAAGAAGAGGAAGCCTCTACCGCCGGCTGCTGCACAAGATTAGGTATGTATTTGCTGAGTGAAAACGAACTGGGCCATCCAGATCCGGTGAATCGGACACCGGATCCGTTCACCGGATCCGTTTTGCCTGGAAACGCAGATGTGAACCAGGCCTTATTTGGTACTAAATTGGTATTACTCTAGTGAAGACCTTTCCATGCTGATGTTTTAGGTTATATTCAATAATAAAAACTAGATTAACAAATTGGAGATGTACTTGTTTAGTTTATTCAAGTAGAACAGGTCACCTGTGTGTTATCTGATTCATGCAGGAGACAGCTGGCATGAGGAATTCAGTACTGAGTGGGATAATTACCATATGTAATCTCAGTACAAGCCACTAGATGGTGTGTGAGAGCTGTTTGTACATTTGGTGCTTCACTGAGAGTTACATAGTTACAGTTATTTGGGGTTGAAAAAAGACATTCGTCCATGGAGTTCAACCAGAGAACAAAGTACAACACCCGCCTGCTCCCTCACATATCCATGTTGATCCAGAGGAAGGCGAAAAACCCTTACAAGGCATGGTCCAATTAGCCCCAAAAGGGAAAAAATTCCTTCCTGACTTCAGATGGCAATCAGATAAAATCCCTGTATCAACACTACTGGGCAATACCTAGTAATTATAGCCATGGATGTCTTTCAAAGCAAGGAAAGCATCTTAGCCCCCTTTAAAGAGAGTCTGAAGCGAGAATAAATCTCGCTTCAGACCTCATAGATAGCAGGGGCATGTGTGCCCCTGCTAAAACGCCGCTATCCCGCGGCTTAACGGGGGTCCCTTCACCCCCAAATCCCCTCGGTGCAGCGGGGGAGCGCTTCCTGGTTGGGGCAGGGCTAACCGCCGCAGCCCTGCCCCACGTGCGTCTGTCAGCGCGTATCTCCGCCTCTCCCCCGCCCCTCTCAGTCTTCCTTCACTGAGAGGGGCGGGGAGAGGCGGCGATGCGCCGCTGATAGACGCGACTGGAGGCAGGGCTGCAGCCGTTAGCCCTGCCTCCAGGAGCGACCAAATCTACGACCAAGTCTTGCGGGGGGGGAGATTTGGGGGTGAAGGGACCCCCATTTAGCGGCGCGATAGCGGCGGTTTAGCAGGGGCACACATGCCCCTGCTAACTATGAGCTCTGAAGCGAGATTTATTCTCGCATCAGAGTCTCTTTAAATGCAGATATAGATTTTGCCATAAATCATACAGTGCTGCTGCCGCTCTGCGCGTGCACGTGCATTCCCGTGCATGTGCACATGAAAATAGTGGGGAGAAAAAACCCACCAAAAAAACCCCAAACACCTTTATTTCCAAATACTATATTGTCACCATTCTTTGTACTAGGGACATAATTAAGATCTCGTGATAACCAGAACATATAGGCAGATACAATGTGTGGGTTTTATACCCAGTAGCAGTGTTTATATAAAACTATAGGGGATGAAATTGGAGAAATAGAGTATTTTTACATTTTTTCCTTGTTTTTCCCTTTAAAATGCATAGAAAATAAAGTCATTACTAAAAACAAATATCAACCCCAAAAAGCCCAATTGGTGGTGAAAAAAACAAGATATAGATAATTTCATTGTGATTATGTAATAGATTGCGGAAAAGCCGCCGCGCGGACTGACAGCAAGGCGGCTGATTCCGCGTCCAGCTCGGCGGTTTGCACGCAGCAGCGTGCGTCTGATGTGGCTGGGTCTGTTAGTGCACACAGATTAAGGAATACGCGCGCGCGCGCGCGCGCTGAGAGGCAGAACCTTTATCTCAAACGAGGAGGGATCAGCTGACCAGGTTGGTCAGCTGATCGCAGAGCGGGTGGCCATTGGCTGATCAGCGGTGGGTGGCGCCGGGGAGCGCCGCTCTATATATAGTTGTTGCTGGTCAGTCTCAAGTTGTCTGCCGTTGCGAACACTTACGTGAAAGCACTCAGACCATAGTCAGATCCCACAGTGTGTTAGAACCAGGAGGACCTGGGAATTCACACTGAGCCAGATTACTTCTGTGTTATCATTGTGTTATACTTCAGACTAGTTCCAGGGTGTTGAAATCACGGACCTCACACCCAAGACTAGGGATACTGTGTTATCATTGTGTTATACTTCAGACTAGTTCCAGGGTGTTGAGACCACGGACCTCACACCCAAGACTAGGGATACTGTGTGATCATTGTGTTATACTTCAGACTAGTTCCAGGGTGTTGAGACCACGGACCTCACACCCAAGACTAGGGATACTATGTACCATCATATTATACTTCAGACTAGTTCCAGGGTGTTGAGACCACGGACCTCACACCCAAGACTAGGCATTGTTTGATATCTGTTATGACCTATTGCATTCCTGACTATCCCTCCGCTTTCTGATTTGGTACCTACGCATATCTGATTACCTGTTGCCAACCCTGCCTGCCCCTGGTTACCGAATCAGTCTTCTGTCTTTGTACTTTATCTGTCCGTGTGTTGCCGACCTGGCTTGCCCGACCTTGAGAGCTATCCCTCTCCATTGAGAGATTAGTCTCCAGACCTGTTTGTGACGCACACCTTCCAGGTGTCACTCAGCCACAGGGCCTTCCTGCTATTCAGCCTGGGGCTCCCCCCCTTTGGATTTCTCAGGCTGCTGAAAGGTCTCTGTACTTTCCAGAGGGAGCTATTTCCCATACTGCCAAGGACCACCTTCTCCTCGGGTGGTCCCACTCAAAGTCATTACTGTTGCACCAAACACTCACACTATATAGGTATCCAGAGGTTAGTTATACTTGTATTATTGGTGATTCTGCAGATCATCAATAATCAGGTATATATCTGTATTCTTGGTGATACTGTAGAGCACCAATAATCAGATTCTCTCTGTGTGCTGACACCGCTCGTTACAGATTAGTAGTGATTAAGCTATTGGCAAATGGAAGGGATGAGCACTGAAAGGGGAAAATCGCTCTTGTCCGTTAGGATAAAACCACTTTAGGGTGAAGTGGTTAATCACTCTTACTGTAAAGAACCCTTTCCTGAATAAATAACGTTTTTCCTCCATGCGCAGATCATGTCCTTTGTGAAGGCCTAGGGACAAAAAGCTCATCCGGCAAGCTTTTATATTGCCCTCTGATGTATTTATGCCTGGTACACACCATGCAATTTCCCATCAGATAGATGGGTCGATAGATAATTTCTGACAGATCCAATTGGATTTGCGATTATTTTATGATCAATTTTCTGATTACTTCTATGGAAAACGGTCGGAAATCAAATCAGGACCTGTCCGAAATTATCTATTCGACCTATCTATATGATGAGAAATTGCATGGTGTGTACCAGGCTTAAATGCAGTGGCTCTGGTCCCCAAAAGAACAGGGCTCATATGCAATTCACTTTTTCTCCTGACTTTTCTCCTAGGTGAAATTTTCACAAGTTGTCATAAAATGCCTTTAAACCACCGGCAAGCAAGAAAATACTCAAAATAATTTTAATAGTACTTTTTCACCAACTTTTAGGTACTTTTTCAAATGTAAATTGCCTGAAAGTTATTTTAAAGAGAATTTGAAAATTATCTCCTAGGAGATAACTCGGGGGAAAAAGTGATTTGCATATGGGCCCAGGTGTCTCCAATAAGCTTCTTATGCCTAGTACGCACCATACAATTTTCTGTAAGATTGTTCTGTTAGATTTTCTGTAATTAGATTACTTTGTGATACTTTCTGAGTACTGATAGAGACTGGTCATTAGAGATGGCCCAAACGGTACGCCGGCGAACGGTTCCCGGCGAACTTCCGTGGTTCGCGTTCGTGGAGAACCGCAAACTTTTCCGGAAGTTCCATTCGCCCCCATAGTGCATCATTAGGGTCAGCTTTGACCCTCTACATCACAGTCAGTAAGCACATTGTAGCCAATCAGGCTACACTCCCTCCTGGAGCCACTCCCCCCCTTATAAAAGGCAGGCAGCGTCAGGCATTGGACTCACTCGTGTGCCTGCAGTAATTAGAGAAGGGAGAGCTGCTGCAGACTCTCATAGGGAAAGCTTAGTTAGGCTCTTGTAGGCTTGTTAGCCTGCTCCTTGCTGATTCTTATTGCTAAAAAGCACACCTCAACAGCTCTTTTGATATCTAATCTTGTTCTTGTGATCTATTTTTTTTTTTTTGTGTGGCCCACTTGCATTATATACAGACCTGTCAGTCAGTCGAGGCTGGCCTTTGGTGTAATTCTTACTGTGCCACTGCCAGGCCCAGCACATTCAGTGACTACCTGTGTGTGTGACAGGCAGCTGCAGATTTGTAATCCCATCCCAATCACTGTTTGAGGTCGCGCTGTCGTGATTTCGTGCGGAAGAAGGCACGTGCCATCAATCAGGATGTAGTTGACTATTTAACACAGAACACCTCATCTTTCTCAGCTTCCGCATGGAAGTGTGACATATCTTCTTCCTCCTGCTCTGATTCTGGCACCGCACTTAACTACTTGAACTTGAACTACTGCTGGATCAGTTGCTGCATAACTGCTATGTTCCCTGAGTTATTACCTGCACAACTGTCATGGTTTAAACCATTGCTACATATTTTGTCCCACCCCTTCATGCGCTGCCCTTAGCTCTGCCAACGTCACACAACTGTGCCCTGCTGCCCAACCTGTCGGCCCCTAGGAACCAAGCTACGCCTTTCCCACTGTTTGTCAGGGCACCCTGCACCTTCCCTGCCAGGGCTCCCCGTCCCTGACGTGCGTTGCATCCCCACTGTGCCCTGTACCACCATCCAGGCCACAGCACTCATACCTATGGGAGGGGAGTCAGCTTCACAGAATATCACCACCCTGACCAGAGAGATCCTGAAATGGGAATCCATCGACGGAAACAACCTGCCAAAGGGCGAGCCCCTGTGGGACATGGTCACTGGACACATCAAACATCTCACAAACAGAACCGAAGATGCCCCATACAAACGTTACAGAGGGAGAAAAGCCGGCGCACTCGTGAGACTCGAGGAAGGGCCTTCGCTCCTCCATTCCTGCCATCCTGTTAGCGAATGTTTGCTCTCTGCCCAACAAAGTGGATGAGCTGCTCCTACGACTTAGCAGCAAATCCTCAATCGATAGGAACACCCCGGTCCTCTGCTTCACCGAGACCTGGCTGAGCGAATGTGTCCCTGATCACTCCCTGCTTGTACCAGGCTACGGACCGCGACCCTACGCTCTATGGGAAAAAGAAAGGAGGGGGCATTTGCTTTTAAATTAACACCACCTGGTGCACCAACACCCCCATCCTCAGCAAGGCCTGCACGCCGGAAGTCGAGTTTCTAGCCGTCATCTGCAGACCACAGTACTCCCCCAGGGAGTTCTCATCTCTTATTCTTGTTGGAGTCTACATCCCACCTGACGCCAGCACCAAGGATGCTCTGTGAGTACTCAGCGTCAGCATCTCACGGTGGGAGACCGCCCACCCAGAGGCCCTCTTCATCATCCTGGGCGACTTCAACAACGCAAATCTGCGTCAGGAGAAGCCCCGTTACAAGCAGCACATCACCTGCCCCACCAGGCACCACAAAACCCTGGACCACTGTTACACGGCCCAGAAGGACGCATACAAGGCCAGCCAGGGTGCCCCACTGGGGAACTCCGATCACAACCTAATCCATTTGATCCCCACCTACACGAGGCTCCTGGAGACCGCTAAGCCTACTGTCAAGTCTGTCAAGAAGTGGACAGATGAGGCCAAGCTGGAGCTGCAGGCGTGTTTTGACTGCATTGACTGGTCATCCTTGGAGGCACCCACCCTTGACGAATGGTCAGAGAATGTAACCTACTACATTAGTTTCTGTGAAGAAATGTGCATCCCTTCTAAGACCTTCAAGGCCTACCCCAATAACAGGCCCTGGTTCAACAATAAGCTGCGCCAGCTTCGAAAACGCAAGGAGCAGGCGCACAAGTCTGGCTCCCAAGAAGAGTTTAAGGAGGCCAGGTATGCCCTGAAACGGGAACTACACGCTGCAAAGAGAGCCTACTCTGACAAGCTGGGACTCCGTCTCCAATCCAACAACTCGAGAGAGGTATGGCAAGGCCTGAGAGCAGTCATTAACTTCAACCCCCCCCCCCCCTCAACTGGTGACCCCGAGCACACAGCTGGCTGAGGAACTGAACGTGTTCTACTGTAGGTTCGAGCAACAGCCCAAACAGCTCGGGGCCCTGGGGTCGGTAACAACAGCGCCCCCCTCCTCACTGAGAGACCAAGACATCACTGCGCCGGCTGCAGTCCAAGAAGCAGAAGTCCTCATGCTGCTTCGCAAGCTCAACCCCAGGAAGGCTTCAGGCCTGGATGGAGTGTCTTCGAACTACCTAAGAACCTGTGCGGATCAGTTGGCTCCGGTGCTCACCACTCTATTCAGAAAATCGCTAGCGGAAGGTACAGTCCCCTCCTGTTTCAAGAGGTCCACAATTGTACCAGTCCCAAAAAAGCCAGGCAGCACAGACCTCAACAACTTCAGACCCGTGGCTTTAACACCTACCATTATGAAGGTTCTGGAACGGCTAGTCCTCGCTCACCTGAAACGCACCACTGATGCACTGCTTGACCCACTCCAATTCACATACAGGGCCAACAGGTCCATAGAGGACGCCATAAACATCAGCCTGGCACACATCATGGAGCACCTTGACCGGCCTGGCTCCTATGCCAGAATCCCCTTCCTGGACTTCAATTCAGCCTTCAACACGATCTGCCCAGACACCCTGGTCGACAACCTGGCGCAGCTCGGTGTCGACCCCACACTTCGCGCATGGGTCAAGAGCTTCCTTTCAGACAGGACACAACAGGTCAAGCTCGGAAACTGCTCCTCCAGCATGAGAACTACCAGTACAGGGGCACCTCAAGGGTGTGTACTGTCCATGCTTCTATTCTCTATGTACACCAATAATTGCACTTCCGCCTCAGACTCCGTCAAGGTCATCAAATTTGCTGACGACACAACAATCATCGGTCTCATCGGCGAAAACGGAGAGTGGGAATACTGCAGGGAGATAGGGAGAATCTGCGAGTGGTGCAAGAACAGCAACCTGGTCCTCAATGCAACAAAGACTGTTGAGCTGATTGTTGATTTCAGGGGGAACCGTCCCACTCACCCACCAGTCTACATAGGCGAGACCGAAGTCTCCAGAGTATCATCGGTCCAGTTCCTTGGCACAACCTTATCCACTGATCTAAGGTGGGAACAGAACACCATTAAGATTCAGAAGAAGGCACAGCAGAGGCTTTTTTTCCTGCGCCAACTTAAAAAATTTGGTATGCCTCGGGAGCTGCTGACCAGCTTCTACACCGCTACCGCGGAGTCCATACTTTGCTCCTCAGTTATTGTCTGGTATGCCCGTGCAACGGCCAGCGACAGACATAAACTGCAAAGAATCATTAGTGAGGCGGAAAGGATCATCGGATTGCCCCTGCCACCTCTCGATCTCCTCCACGCAGCTAGGATGAGGAAGAGGGCCACCAGGATTTCCTGCGACCCCGCCCACCCTGGCAGCCGCTTTTTTGAGCCCCTCCCATCCGGCCGCCGCTTCCGAACTATCCCAACCAAGACCACCAGGCACAGGAATTCTTTCTTCCCCCAGGCAGTTCTGCTGCTCAACAACTCTGACCCCTGACTCTTCCGTCCTAGTCTGCAACCAGCATACTTGCCTTAGTGGCTCTTCTGCCTTCTTTTCTGCATCTCTAACACACAATATTACAAAGATGTTATCGTACTGTTATGCTGCTAGTATGTGGAACTGTAGCCGCTAATGTATTGTAAATGCTGTCAGTATGTTTAATTGTCGCCGTATATATTTAAGATGTACAACTGTCATTACGTACTTGCCCAAGCCATGTGTACCACAAGCAATTCCGAGTACGGCACCACCGTACTTGGCGAATAAATCCATCTTGTATCTTGTATCTTAACACTCAGTCAGCCACCACCACCAAAGTGCCATCATCCCAGGGATCAGCGGTGTGGAAATGTTTTTGTGTGTCTGCCTAAGATGAGAGCAATGCCATCTGTACTCTCAGCCACTCTCTGTACTTGGAAAGACCAAGACCCGCGTAGGGAAAACTACCTTACAAAGGCACATGATTACAAAGCACAAACTGCAATGGGATGAGCGCCTGAGGAAAGCAGCACACAAAAGCAAAGCCACACACCGCAGTGGAAGATACCAGGCCGCAATTTTTTCTCAAAAAAGGCGATACCTAAACTGTACCGTGATGTTGAAAGGCAAGTGGTGCCATCTCTGGCACACAGCATGGGTCAAGGGTCCATCTGACCACGGATGCCTGGTCTGCAAAGCACGCTCAGGCCTGCCCGAAGACTAAGTCAGTCCCCACACACAGCATCTCTGCCTGAGCGCCGTGTGACTGGCTGCCCCAAGACTAAGTCGCTCTCCACACAGCATCTCTGCCCGCAGGCTGGTTGACTGCCTTCTCCGCCACCACCAACAGAATCCATGACTCCAGGTGGATTCCTGAATTTTTAAGGCCGCAGCTAGCAGCGACCGCTATAATAATTTTTCTGGTGCGTGTACATGCCTGCCTAATTTTTCTGGCTGCACTGCAGCTGCAACAACAAAACAAAAGGCATGTACATGTGCCAATTCCCCTTTGTGATCATTACCTTGCTGCAGTGAAGGGGCTTGCGTATCACAATGAAGCAATGACCGCTGGCTATATGAGTGTCTCGGGGGTTGGCACACCAAAGATAATAAGGTCGTTGCTTCATTGTGGACAGACCAAATTCGATCAGCTGGACAATCACTGTTGTTCTGTCATTGATAAATTATATATGCTCAGCGCAGAGTCCAAAACCAAAAGACGAGTCTTCAACAAAGGATAAAAGCAGGCAAATCTCCACCACAATAAATATTGGGTTCACGGCACAGCTCTGCAATCATGGATACCCAAAAAGGAAAGAGGCTTACCAGCTGGTGACAACCCACATTATAAGGTTGTATCAACGCTTTGGTAGGACATCAGGAAGCAACAGTCTGTCCAGGATCCACCAATTCAGCAATGATTCCTCTCACGAATGGATATCATTAAACATCATAAAAAACAAACAAACGGCAACTCTAAGTGTAAACCGTTTAATATAGAGTTTTCATAGTAAAAACAGCTTAAAAATAGCATAAAAATAGCATAAAAACAAAACTTACATACGGGGCCCATGCAATGGGAACCCCGAGAAAGTTGCACGCGTGTATGGGTCAGCAGTAAAGGACAGTATGAAGGTGCCGCCTGTCTCCTTCCCGACCGGTTTCGCAAACTAGCGTCATCAGGGGATTAAGGATACAAGCGGCTGGCACCAAATATATAAACTTTTACAATAAAGAAAGGGGTGGGGCTATGAACACCAACAGTCAAGACCCCTCCAATAGAGTATAGATCAGACTCTACTAGGAGAGTGACTATAACCCAGATCAATACACATTGAAAACAATGGGATATAAGATTAGAAGCTTGAAGTCTCCAGTGGCTAGACAGCACAGTGGCCAAGGGCCCTGTCTCCGGCACAGGAATCCCAGGTTCAAGTCCCGGCAGCCAACCCTGTTTTTTTTTTTTTTTTTACTATAGTATGCAATACATACTGGCATATATAAAACCAGAAAGTGCACATTATAGAAGGTGAATAAGTGAAAAATTACCTAGACAGAGCCAGATAGATATTAAGTGAAAGCCAAGGTCCGAGAATACAGAACTGAATAGTGAATAAATGGCCGGCATAGGGAACTTACAAAGAGGAAAAACATAGTCCTCCTAATAGGATAGACAAACAGCGCATAGCTGCATTGCACGTCATCTACAACGCCTAAGCGGCAGAACGACATACATGTATAAAGTTGATGCAAAAAAAAAATAAAAAATTATAAAATGCGTCATTAGTAACGCTAGGGCGGCAAAGTGCCACATATGCGTAAAATTCATGCGGCAATGCGTGTAAAGTGCACAAACCCAATTTATGCAGGGATACACTTGGACTATATAAAACCGTGTGTAAAACGTATGCATAAAACGTATGAAATATATGAGATTATGCATGCGCCATTATTAATCGTGAAAGAAATGTAATAATCAACGCTATCACGTGAATGAGAGGTACACCGAGAACATAAAAGGACTCATACGTACCAATGAAAAATAGTGCACATGCCCACGTGACAGGGGGATGTGTAAAGAGAAGTAGAATACTAGTGAGCTCCTTATAGGAATGTGCATAATATTTCGCGCATAGACGCATCGAATAAATAAGAATGTACGAGAAGGAAACAAGAGTGAGAGAAAGAAAGGTCCCATTAACCAATGCCGAAAGAAATTGCCAGTGAGACAATTCCCCCATCTAAACTTTTTCGGGAAATATATACAGTACATATATATACACATAAACATAGTCGAGGGAATACCACACCAGATATGCCAGTAAGTATAGCAAAAGGTTATACAAGTGACCTTAAAAATAATATTAAGCAAGTAGGCCAAGCAGACCGACACACATGTACAATCACAGAGTAAAAGTATCAAAAATTATAAACAGTCATAAAAATTATGAATTATTAATAAAACAATTTACGTCCAGTTCAACATTCAGCCCATCTGGGCGTAGTGTTCGCAGTTTGAAGATCCATTCGGTTTCTAGTTGTGAGACATCTCTAACCCGATTTTGGCCTCTCCAGTTTTTCTTAATGCTATATTTCAAAAGGGAAGGGTCCTTATGATGTGTGGTAGCAAAATGTTTGGGTACTGGATGTCCCATAGATCCCTTACTGATCAGGTAGATGTGTTCCCCCAGTCTTTCCTTAAAGGATCTGGTAGTTCTACCCACATATTTTAGACCGCAAGGGCATTCCAATAGATAAACCGTGAAAGTGCTATCACAGGTGAATAACTGCTTAATTTCAAAGGGCCGTGAGGTAGCGTTCCCCGAAAAGGTGTGAATTCTGCGTGGCATGGACTTGCATGCTTTACATCCTTTACACTTACCACATCTATAAAAACCCTTAAGTGTTACTACACTGGAAGGGCTTATTTTGGGTGGATCAATATGGCTATGCACAAGACGATCGCGCAAATTTGGCGCTCTCCTGAATGTAATCTCAGGATTGTCCGTAAGCAATGGACCAATCACTGGATCGCCTTTCAAGAGATGCCAATGTTTGCGCAAAATCTTTTTGATATCTCTGTGTTGGAAACTATATTGAGTGAGAAATTTAACACCACAATTGTCTCTCAAACTAACAGCCTTGGTCCCTCTATTAATAGGCCTGTCTTTCTCACCAATTTGGTCTCTAACAACCTTTAAGTCTGCCTGACCATATCCCTTGGCCTCAAACCTAGTGATCAACAGATCACTTTGCAAAACATAATCTGAGGGCAGTGTGCAATTTCTCCGAATCCTGGTAAATTGGCTCCTGGGAACTCCTTTTAACCAGGGGAAATAGTGACAGCTGGTAACAGGGATAAAACTATTTCTGTCGGTATCCTTAAAATAGGTCTTTGTAATAAATCTATCAGATTCCAAACGAATGGTCAGATCGAGAAAATGTATTTCCTCAGAACTACAAACACAATTAAAGACCAGATTATCGGTATTATCATTAATATGGTTAATAAACAATTGTAAAGATGTCTGATCCCCTTCCCATACCACCACCACATCGTCTATGTACCTCCTATATAAAAGGAGTTGGGGAAAGCGAGATTTATCGATGAATCGCTCCTCCCAAACAGCCCGAAATAGGTTAGCGATGTTGATTTTTACATTTCTTTCACGATTAATAATGGCGCATGCATAATCTCATATATTTTATACGTTTTATGCATACGTTTTACACACGGTTTTATATAGTCCAAGTGTATCCCTGCATAAATTGGGTTTGAACAAGTAGAAAGGCAGTTGGCACTGCAGCAGTATGTAGTCAGCATGGAAGGGGATTAGGCAGGTAAAACACACCTCACCCACAGTGTTGTAACTTGCGTGCTCTGATCCAAGGGAAGTACATACATGGAAGAAGGAGAAGGAGCAGGAATGATCGGCACTGCAATGTACATTTATTCTTCAAAAAGTGAGGCACAGTCCGAATGCATAAATACAAAAACAGTTGTGCAGCATACATGGACATACCGGTGCTCAGAGGTGTGATGGTGACGGTGGGTGCTGGGCACTGCTCGCCTGACGGCCGTTTCGCGCTATAACGCGCTTCTACGGAGGCTGGAGGGCAAACTCCCACTATCCAGGTTGTGAGTGGCGAGTGGAACGCAGAGAGGTGAGTTGTATACAGCGCTTCCTGATACAATTACTCTGCATCGGAGGGGGGAGCATGGAGGGCGGCCCCGGAGAGGAAGGGAGGGAGAGGTCGGGCTGCCCTCCCCGCGGTGGGTTACCTACCTACCCTGGGGGGCAGCTACTTATCTAATCTATACTGGGGGGAGGGGCAGCTACCTAATCTGACCTTTACTGGGGGCAGCTACCTATCTAATCTATACTGGGGGCAGCTACCTATCTAACCTAAACTGAGGGGCAGCTACCTAATCTAACCTTTACTGGGGGCAGCCACCTATCTAACCTAAACTGGGGGGCAGATACATAATCTAACCAATACTGGGGGCAGCTACCTATCTAACCTAAACTGAGGGGCTGCTACCTAATCTAACCTTTACTGGGGGCAGCCACCTATCTAACCTAAACTGGGGGGCAGATACATAATCTAACCAATACTGGGGGCAGCTACCTATCTAACCTAAACTGGGGGGCAGCTACCTAATCTAACCTTTACTGGGGGGCACCTAGCTAATCTAACCTATACTGGGGGGCAGCTACCTATCTAACCTATACTGGGGGACACCTATCTAATCTAACCTATACTGGGGGGCACCTACCTAATCTAACCTATACTGGGGTGCAGCTACCTAATCTAACCTTTACTGGGGGCAGCTACCTAATCAAACCTATACTGGGGGTCAGCTACCTAATCTAACCTATATTGGGGGCCAGCTACCTAATCTAATCTATACTGGGGGGCAGCTACCTAATCTAACCTATACTGGGGGGCACCTCTAACCTATACTGGGGGGCAGAAACCTATCTAACCTATACTGGGGGCACCTACTTATCTAACCTGTATTGGGGCACCTACCTACCGACCTAGCTAGCCTTTACTGGTGGCAACTATACTGGCTACCTATATTGGAAACACATACCTAACTAAAGTATGCTAGGGGCAACTATTCTGGCTCCCTATTAGAGGCACCCACCTAGCTAACCTGTACTGAGGGTACCTACCTATCTAACCTATACCAGGGGCACCTGCTTATCTAACCTATACTGTGGGCAACTATACTGGCTACCTATACTGGAGGCACCTACCTGGCTAACCTATACTAAGGGCAACTATACTGGGGCACCTATGCCTGGCTACCTATACTGGGGGGACCTATGGCTGGCTACCTATACTGAGTGCAACTAGACCTGGCTAACCTATACTGCAGACACCCATACCTGGCTCCGCGCGCACGTGGGGAGGGGGGGCGCAATTTTACTGTCACGCTTGGTGGTGTGTTCTCCACAGTCAGCATGCAACACATAAGCTGACGTGAAGGAGGTACACACACCAGCACAAGGAATCAGGATATCCCCAGTTTAGTGGAGGAGAGGACTGACTCCAATAGGAGATTGTTGCGCACAGAGCCGGTGCAGATCCGAACGGCCACAAACAATACTTTCGTGATAACGTCTTAGCGCAAAGTAGCGCTGAGCGCATAAACCAGAACTGAGGAGATCAGGACAGGTAGACAGAATGAACGCTTGCTTAACTAGCTTCTACTTAGTGACAGCAAGCGTCCACAACAAGACAGACTGGAATGAGGCAGCCAATGCGTTTGCAGCGATGGCGTGCCTCACAAAGACAGGACAGTCAGGAAATAGCAGGATCAAGATAGATGAATGTAACACAGACAAATATACAATAAGTATGTTTTCCTAGCGTATTACAATTACAGCTATCAATGAAACTATTTGTAACTTCTGACTAACATATGTATATATCGGCAATGAACCGATATATGACATAAGCAGGAACACTGACTAGGACTGGAGCAATACAGGGAACAGGATTCAGAAGGATTCGTTATCTCTTCGCAGAGATGAACGCAATCCACAAACAGAACCAGGAGCAGGATAACTAACTCAGCATGGGTGATCACGATACGCGCAAACTACTAAAACGTGCTGGAAAGCTGACTAACTGAACACAGGATATAAACAGTTCGTGTACGTATACATCAGCGACACTGATGTATCAACGTAACACGAATACAAGGAAAATAATAAACGTGCTGGTATGCATATATATTGGCAATGAACCAATATATGATGCAAGACCAGCAAAGTATCTTTAGAACAAGAAACACGATCTGGGGCTGAAGCAACAGCAAGACAGGCTTAAACTGAAGCTATGATAACCCAAGGAGCCCTGCAGGAAGCAGATCTTTATACTGAGGTCATCCAATGGGAGCAGACATGCAGATTCCCACACAGGTGAATGATAATTAGTCACAAGCTGACAGCAGGAAAAGGCAGACAAAGCTATGCAGCTTGCATGGAAAGAGATCAGAACTGCCTGAGCTGCAGCACTACTACTGCCAGCAGCACCTGCTGCAGAAGCGATCATAACATTTACACCCTCGCCCTGGGTGCATTTTAACCTAGAAACTGCCCTGGCAGCCACTCATGGAGTTTGGGCGGTATACTAATTGGCGAAGTTATTAGGACAAAAATCGATTAGTTACTTCCATCCAGTGTATAACAGTCCACAATAATATTTCAGAAGGCCATTCATGATGCATGGAGTGGGTTAATCCTCAGTATAGTCTAAGCTACAGTTCAGTCTCTATGGATCAATTGCTGTTATGCTCGAGCTGTGCAGATAGGATAGCACATGACAATGCATCCAACCAACCACGTCATAAGTGCTTGCATTTCAGGCTTCCTACTGGGGCACCTACCTATGCTACGCCTAGCTAGTAGCTACCTATACTGGGACACCTACCTATGCCTAGCTACCTATTGGGGCACCTACCTATGCTTGGCTACCTATACTGGGGAACCTACCTATACCTAGCTACCTATACTGGGACTCCTACCTATGCCTAGCTACCTATACTGGGACACCTACCTATGCCTAGCTACCTATACTGGGGCACCTACCTATGCCTAGCTACCTATACTGGGAAACCTACCTATACCTAGCTACTTACTGGGGCACCTACCTATGCCTAGCTACCTATACTGGGACACCTACCTATACCTAGCTACCTACTGGGGCGCCTACCTATGCTTAGCTACTTTTTACTGGGACACAGGCAGCGGTCACACTAGATTGGCCACCACATGTCGAACACTGGCATGCATGGTGTTTAAAATGCTGCCATTCAGCTACATAAAGCTGCAGGGAAAAGGCGCTTGTAGATGAGTGCTAGGCTTAGGAACGGTTCACATCTGCGGAACGGATATGAATGGATCCAATGTTAACCTATGAATCCATTCACATGCGTCCGTTGGTACGGGTACGTTCCATACGTTCCGGCCCCTGGATCCAAAAAATGCCGCAGGCCCTAATTTTCCTGACCGTTCTGCCTAGCGGAAGGGATCCGTAAAAAAAAATACTGCAGCATTGAGGGCAATGGGAAACGGAACGTTTCTTCACACTAATGAAGAAACGGTCGGGGGATGGGAGCATGGGCCTACGCGATCCTGAGCGACGGGTGGGTGAGGGGAGGGTGCAGCAGCCGGGCAGGTGGGCTAGGAAGGCTTAATACAGATCTAATCTTGTGCAGAAGCCGGCGGTAGAGGCTTCCGTCTTCTTCCGCGTCAAGTGACTAGTCACATGACACGCTGTGTAATCACAGCGGAAGAAGAGGAAGCCTCTACCGCCTGCTGCTGCACAAGATAAGGTATGTATTTGCTGAGTGAAAACGGATCAGATCAATCATTGATCAGATCCGTTTTCACTATGTGAATGGGCCATGGACTGAGCCATCCGGATCCGGTGAAGCGGACACCGGATCCGCTCACTGGCCAAAAACGCAGATGTGAACCAGGCCTTAGTTAAGGGCTCTGCCTCTGACACAGGAGACCAGGGTTCGAATCTCGGCTCTGCCTGTTCAGTAAGCCAGCACTAATTCAGTAGGAGACCTTTGGCAAGTCTCCCTTACACTGCTACTGCCAATAGAGCGCGCCCTAGTGGCTGCTGCTCTGCTCTGGCGCTTTGAGTCCGCAAGGAGAAAAGCGCAATATAAATGTTATTTGTCTTGTCTTGTCTTAGCTGCCCGGTGGGCAAATATTTCTAGGTATATTACTGATATCAGCCCGAACTGCATTTGTTTTGATTGATTTTCAAGATACATGTGGTTTACATACAATCATAACCATGAACTCATTAGCAAAATAAATTTCATTCTTGAAATTATACTTTTTTTTGTATTATTCGCTAATAACCCTCAAATTAAACCAGGGCCGGGCCGAGGCATAGGCTGGAGAGGCTCCAGCCTCAGGGCGCAGTGTAGGAGGGGGCGCACAATTCATTCAGCTGTCATTCCTAATTCTGTATAAAGCAGAAAGAAATAAGAAAAGGGGATACATAGCAGTGACTGGAAGCCAGATAACTAGATATTAAAGTGTTGGGGAGGTTGTGGGCCCTGTGGCCCTCTTAGTCTAATAGCAATCAGTGTGTGACGGCTGGGGTGGGAGGGATGGAGGGGCGCACTTTGGTGTCTCAGCCTTGGGTGCTGGAGGACCTTGTCCCTGCTCTGAATTAAACTGTGACATTTTTTCAGTTTAACTTCTATTTAAATAAATAAACATTTTCTATATACATAGATCTCAAAAGTTGGACGTTAGCAGAAGACGATCAGCAGCAGTTGCTAGCAGCAAAGAATCGCCTGCGAGCTATGCACAACCCTAGTCGGGTCATAACTTCAATGAATGCACGCGCTGTCTCTTTAAATCCTGAAGCACATTTTCCTCTAGGGGCGGAGCAGCGAATCACTTCCGGGTCATGGCTGGACACACGTGTGAATTCCGGAAACGCTAGTGTGGAAGCTACAGACTTATGTCAGAAAGTATAAGAGCTGTATTGGCACTGGGGAATAAGCATAATATAATTAGTATATATATAATATAGAAATATATACAGGCTATCGTCTGTCAGCTTCTCACTTGAGTCTCCCTCGGGTAGCGGCAGCAGCAGCATGGCTGATCTGGACTTCATCAGGACCATCGCTGATGATGAGGATGTTCCAGAGGAGCCTGAGAGTGAAGACGACGACGAGGTAGAGAAAGACAACTGTACTAAAGCTGTTTTGCATAATACTACTATAATCAGAGTGTTGCAAAGTGAGCTAGTTGTCATACACATAACATTATTATTACTTTTCATGCACACAACATCATTGCTTTTCATCAGATCATGCTTACCTTTATTACAAGTTCCACTACAGCCAGGACTTTTTGTTGCTCTTGGTGGTGTTGTACATGTGTAATGAGTGAAGTGGACACTTTGCGCGTTGTTTATGGTCAATGTCTATGGAATGTGCACTCATTCATACATGTAATGCGTTTCATGGCCCCTGCTGAATCAGTATTGTGACAAATCACATATGGGGTAGCTATATCAGGATACCCACTGCATGAGAACGTGGGTATCCTGAGGCACAAATTTGGGGAGCAGTGACCCAGGGACATTTGTCCTTCAATTTGTTATATGTGCTTGATCTTCCAATCCGTGTGTGTGTTTTTGTTACTTGCCTTTTTTTTTTACTAATCAATCGGGCTTCACCATGTGAGGAACCTTTGAGTTTTTAGTGTAAAAAAAAAAAAAACTGGACCTGTAATCAGGATTTTAAAATGATCCTTAAAGAGACTCTGAGATTTAGAAAGCGGCTGTTTTTTACTCGGGGCTTCCTCCAGCCCTGTAAGCATGTGTGCGTCTTTCGCCATCCACCCGCAGTCCTCCGTTCAGCCGCAATCAAACCCCGATACGCAGCTCAGTCGGGCTCAGTCTGACTGAGTGACCCCCCTTGCTCACGTCACTGAGCCGCATACCAGAGAAGATTGCTTAACGGAGGATGGCAAGGGACTCATCCATGCTTATGGGGCTGGAGGAAGCCCCAGGTAGGTAAAAAAAACAAAACAACAACCCTTTTCTTCATCTCTGGGCCTCTTTAAGCCATCTGAAAACAAGAATTTCACTTACAGACACAGGACAGCAACGTGAGCACGGATACACGTTGCCAGGGCTGCGCAGGTGCAGTGGCCCGCTGACTCAGTCGGCAAAATGAAACTAAGCTGCAGCAGGAGAATGGTGGATCGTAGAGGGCCGGCACGGGCACAGGGTGGCTGCAGGGGGCTAATAGAAGCCCCAGGTAAGTAAAACTTTTTTTTTTTCAGATGGCTTTAAGGAAACCAGAGCTGTGGATAAAAGCAGATTTGAAACTTACCTGCGGCTTCCTTCTGCTGCATAAACACATTTGTGTCCCACGCCGTCCTCCCATGGTCTGCCGTTCAGCCACAATCAGCCCCGGTAACTTGCTCAATTGTGTCAGTCTGGGTCTACTGCGCATGCCCTCGATGTCCACGCATGTGCAGAAGATCCAGACTGGACCCGACTGAAGCAATTATCGGGTCTGATCGCGGCTGAATGGCAGACCACGGGAGGACGGCGTGGGACACAGACTTGTTTATGCAGCAGGAGGAAGCCGCGGGTGAGTATAAAATCTGCTTTCATCCACAGCTCTGGTACAGTTTAAGGATCCCTTTAAGACAGCTGGCCCCTCATATGTTCACTACCACCTCTGGCCTAAAGGGGGACACCAGGGTGAATGAGGGCAGATAGGGGAGGAGTAACCTGACATTGGTGTGTTAAGATGGCCATACATCAGGCGACTGGTGACCGATCGACCATCCAATCTGATTATTGTAATTGTAATCGGATAAAAATTGTTTGCTTTAAGGGATTGGACATGCTACAAGATGTAGGGCCGACTTGCTCGATCTGGTGAACTGCGGTAATGGCGAACAATATCGGGACAAGTGATGAAGCCCCTGTGATGTACCCCTAATGTAAAATTCCTCCGCTTGCTCCAGGCTCCCTCTGTTGTCTATACACGCACGCTACGTGCTTGCCTAATAACTAGGCAACCATGTGGGGCGCTCGTGTATGGACAACGTAGGGAGCCCGGAGCAAGCAGAGGCCGTGGACAGGTAATGTATAGCTTGCACTGGGCACTGGTGGGGGGACATTAAACATTAGGGCAGATAGCGTCGGGGTCACAAGGCTGATTCCTGATCAGTTTCATGCTGAAATTGATCGGGAATCACCCTGCGTTGTATGGGCAACCGACAGATCTCTCTCTAATCAGATTCGATGAGAGAGATTTGTCTTTTGGTCAAATCTGCCCATCATCACTGGAGAGTTGGAGAGGGTACTTCAGCATGCGGATCACTGAGTCACTCCGACGCCAACCGGACTGTACTGCACAGAACTGCTGGGCCTGTGCAGTACAGTCCGAATGACGTCAGCATGACTCCATGAGCCGCACACTAAAGCACAAGTAGGCATCTTGTACCGGAGGGCACCCCGGGCCACCAGCGGAGCTGCGGCAAGGGCACAGGACGGCGGCAAGGGGCTGGAAGAAGCACAAGGTAAGTAGATTTTTGTTTATCGCCTCGGACCTTCCCTTTAAAGTTCGTACAAACACTACATTAAACCTAAAAAACCACCTCTGCCAAGAATCTTGTGTATGTACAGTGTCACCCGAACCCTCTGCTATGCATTAGCAAGAGATCCGGGGTGTTGGATTATCGTCACTATTGTTCTCCCTTGTTACCCAGCCCACTCTTTGTGCACTGCTTGCCGTCCCTCCGCCCCTTCATAGTAACAGAATGTGACGCTAGTCTGGAAGCTAGTGTTTGGTCTGCATAGCATCAGGCCCAGAACTGGGCTTCCTAGGGATTGATTCCCAATCCCTGCCAGGCAGCAGTGATTGAATGTGTGCACGTAGCTTTAGGTATTCTCAACCAAGGATCAGTATTTTTTGACATTTTATATTGGGACATTTGCCCCACTTTCCCCAATGCCATGGGGCAAGGTATTTCCGCTTCAATCACATCTTCCAAAGTCAGTTCTGTAGGTCCAGTGCAGGAGTTCAAGGAAGATTGCAGGGTCAGACTGGAGGAAAGGGCCCTTGTAAGTAAATGTGGTGTTCTTATTCATACACATTACAAGATACAGTCATGAGGATCTGCTCAACACAATTCAGGTATAATCAATTTATTGTCACTATATACTCCTAAAATCTCCACCCAGTGATTGTTTCAGGGCCACGCAGTGTCAGAGTACTGGGACAGAAGGCAGTACTAATACCTTGACAAAGAGGACCCTGCGTGGCCCCAAAACGATCATCAGTTGGATGGAAATTGTATGTGTATTTATGGATAATAAAATGATCTTGTATCCTAGTGTGACTATCCTCATTACTGTATCTATGTAGCACTTAGTACTTGCGTAAGATGTGCAATCCTGAAGATTTGATCTTATAGACGGCATCTATAAAATATATAAAAGTCTGGCATTTTCTGGGGCAAAAGAGGGGCTTAATGGCACACAGAATGGAATATTAAAGTTTTTCCATCAACAACGTATAACAGGTGAGAACAGGGACCACACTTATTGAGATACTTTATATGAATGTATCAGTATTACTAATCCCAGTGACATCACAGTGAGGTGAGTTGTTGACAATAAGATTAAAAACACACAGCTATAAAGACTGAATAATTTTTAGACTGGGATAGATTAGAATATCTGAATAAAATCAGAATATCTCGTGTGTATCATGGTTGAAGTAATTTCATTTCATGATCCTCTCAGTGGTGTCACAAATATCAGGACATAGGGGCGCATGCGCGGCGCCAGCGAGTTTGGATGCAGGTCTGCTGAGCTCCGTGCCTGAGTGAGAGAAATGAGGATTTATTAACGCCAACTAGACCTCACAGCCAGCTAACTTAAGCAAAGATTGAACCCGGGATATGTTCACGCGTAAGCGGACCAGGAAGGGAAAGAAAAACAGCTCCCAGGAAGAAACTATACCAGAGCTCTTAGCCCGCCGCGCGAAGAACCAGGCCTCAAAGATGGCCGCCGCAGCATCGGAGCAGACGCCCAGCGGCTCAACTGAATCCTCTCCCCAGTCGACCAGAAGCTCCCCGAGTAGCATCACAGCCCCCAAACAGGACAATTCAGCTCTCCTTAACTCAATACAAAAGATGCTAAAGAGAGAGCTTGACAGCGCAGTAGCAACTATTAACAACAATATACGAGACTTGAGGGATCGGGTCCATGTGATCGAGCAGAGGTTGGACTCATTTGCAGACGCACTGGCCGAAGACAAGAAGCGCCTGGATACCCATGATCAGAGGCTAGATGCGCTTGAGGCAAGGCAAGAGGACCAGGAAAACAGGGCCCGTAGATCCAACATACGGATACGAGGCCTACCCGAATCCTTTACGGACCTCCGCACAGTTGCAGTTAACTTATTCTCGGCCATCCTGCCTCAGGTAGAGCAATCTATGTTTAGACTGGACAGAATACACAGGGCTCTGGGCAGGCCGCGAAATCCTGATCTACCTCGAGACGTAATCTTGAAATTTCACTATTACGAAACTAAAGAACAACTAATGCTGGCCGCCCGAAACCTGACCTCCCTGCCGGGAGTCCCCGGATCAGTACAGCTCTATGCAGATTTATCGCCGCTGACTTTACAAAAACGGAGAGCCTTCCGGCCGATTGCACAAGCGCTGCTTGCGGAGGACATTCGTTATAAATGGGGATTCCCGTGCTCCATGATCTTCCCACTTCAAGGCACTACCCATCGGATCACTACAGTCGAAGAGGGTAAGCGCTTACTAGGAGCCGCCAACATAACAGTAAACACTACGCAGGCTCCGGAGACGCCTAGGCCGCAGAGACCAGAACGAGAGTGGCAGACGGCGGGAAGAAGATCCGGATCGCAAGCAGGGACACCGTCCTCATCTCCGAGATGACTTCAGATTTGAATATAGATCTGTTCCGGACCAAAGTAACTTCAACACCAGTCCTTATCATATAAAGCAACGCTTTGTGAGTACACTAATTTCTTTTTACAGCAAAAGTCGTCGCTAGATGTAGCGAGCGACTATGGCCTCACTGCTAGCCCAGGGACGGTCCCATCTTGCTTTCAGGACACAATATCTTTAAGCATGGGTAAGAACATTATACATCTTATCCCTTCTTGATTACTTTACTTTTTGATATTTTTGAAACCGTTGAGACTTTATTTTTATAAATGTGTGATGCTATGAAGGTTCGCCTTAACGCTAACGGTAGACTGTTTTCTGCAACTACCCTCTACTTTTTGTGACTCTCTCTTATAACAAAAGGAGAAATAATCTGGCGTCAAGTTGAAGGGAGGCGTTTTTACACCTGTATGTTTTAATGGGATCCATAAGCACAGTTAGGACGGCTAATTCTTATAATTATTATAAATGTGTGTACAGAACTTAGCATAAGCAACTATGACAGGTTATGCCTAACGATAATGTTATATTAACACCTTACTACTGCTTATGTTTTTGAATGCTACTTCCTCCAGTACTAAGTAAGTAAGAAGGGGGCTATTCCCCCTAAAGCAGACAGTAAATGTATATGTGAAGTTCGCAGTACAATATCTGAGAATGTCATTTTTCCCTACTTTCAAAAAAAAAAAAAAAGGGAGAGATACTAACTTTACCCCTAATGGTAACTTGACCACTTCAATAGTCAATTATGAAGCTAAGACCACCCCACACATACGAGATCCACCCCAATCAGGCTTCCCATCAGCTAAATTCACCATAAGTGAGGTCAACAACTGTCTGCTACCTTATATATCCTCCATTCACTCAGGGTTCCTATGTTGATTCCCCCCACATGAAGCAGACAACTGGGGTGATCATTAAGCCCCTCATGTCTGCCCAAATGTTAAAGGGCGACCCGCCCAACCGTTTAAGTATATTTTCTACCTGTTGCAATGTTAACGTTAATATGGTTTGTTTTTCTTGTTGCGGTGGTTATCTGTGCTATCAACAGGGCTATGACTACATAGCAATTAATATGCTATATCCTGTAAATCCTATATACTCCCAATGGAAACTTTAAAACTTGTATCCTTCAATGTGAGGGGATTCAATTGCCCACAGAAAAGAAGGAAGGCACTAGTGGAGATACTGAGACATAAGCCTGATGTAATATGCCTGCAGGAGACACACCACACACAAACCTCCTGTCCACGCTTCTACCATAAAAGCTTTAAGATAGTACATCATGCCCATGCTGATAAAAAACATAGGGGAGTTATGATTCTAATCAGAAATACGTTACCCCTTGATGTCATCACAGTAGAAATAGATCCTAAAGGCTGCTACATCATTTTGAAAGGTACAATCTATGGTAAAACATTGTATCTAATTAACACCTATGCACCCCCGGAAATTGCATTACAAATTTTCACTGAAATACAAGAAGGAATTGAAGTAGGACCCAATACCATTTTTATATGGTGCTGTGACTTTAATCTGACTTTGCATGAGGGGCTTGATAAGTCCAAACCAACCCCGGATAAGCTAACTAAGACCCAAAGAGCGCAATTTAATGCCATGATAGAAGATAACTTTTTGGTAGATGTATGGCGAGAGCTGTATGGCTCCAAGCGGGGCTACACACACTTCTCGAGTGCACAAATATCAGGACATAAGGCCAAATATCCCCAATGGGGCACAGGCAGTTGTAGTAAATTGGCAGGAGTTCTAACCTTTCCTCACTCTACCTAAAACTAAAGTTTTTAGATGGTGTTTACTCAGACACAAATGTTTTCCAAGTCTTGTATATGTATTCAATGGCAGAGCTTATATTTATCAGTGTATAATGTTCCTTGTTAAGGCCCGGTGCACACCAAAAACCGCTAGCAGATCCGCAAAATGCTAGCAGATTTTGAAACGCTTTTTTTAATTTTTCTATGGCGTTTTGCGGATTGCTGCTGCGGTTTTCAGTATAGTAGATTTCATATATTGTTACAGTAAAGCTGTTACTGAACAGCTTCTGTAACAAAAACGCCTGTAAAACCGCTCTGAAGTGCCGTTTTTCAGAGCGGTTTGCGTTTTTCCTATACTTAACATTGAGGCAGAAACGCACCCGCAATCCAAAAAATGCCTCACCCCGGCATTTTTTCGTTTCTGCAAAACGCCTCCTGCTCTGGTGTGAACCACCCCATTGAGATACATTGACCAAGCGGATCCGCAGCCGCAAGCGGCTGCAGAAACGCTGAAAAAGCCGCTCTGTGTGCACCAGCCCTAACTGAGATATTTTTAAAGTGCCTGATTACCAGCCATTTCCTGCTACACATAGGCAGATGGTACACACTGTTCATTCATTGTTGATTAATCACCAGGAGAAAATTTGGGGAGTGAGCATTGTACAGACACGTTACTTGGCCATAGCTGAGCGTGCCGCACTGTTCGGTGGGTAGTGAATGAGCAAGCAGTAAGAAGTATCAGTAAATGATAGTTCTTAAGAAGAAATGATTGTTTATTTTCCAAAGACAAATAAGTGTGATTTGAGTGAGCTACTTCCTTCGGCATGGATAACTAGAGAAGACAATGCACTACAGATTTACATACTAGATTCTGGGCCAGGATAGCCCAGAACGATTGTCTCAGATGAGATTTTTCTAGTGTGTGTGTGTGTGTATGAGCCTTTCGTCTCTGCTCTGCACTTTAGCAACCTGAACCTTTTCTATTAACTCCTCCATCCCTGCTGCCACAAGTCACATATCCAAGATGATCTTACTAAGCTAATTCATGAAATTAAATAACATTGGTAAAGTAATCAAAGTGCATGGAAAGTTTTAATATACACTTGTAACAAGATAGATACGAGACTTTCATCCTACCTGAGCAGCGTGTAAGATAAACACTATAATCTTCCATTCATTATGATGGGGTGTACCTATATTGTGAGTTGGAACCGAGTACAGTTGCAGTGTTGTCAGGGGAAGGGTTTTACGGGTGGCATATGTACACTTCAAAGATCTTTTCTTTGGATTGTAGGTATTGTTGAACTAGCCAAAATATACCAGTGCATGTTGTGCTTTAATGCTGTAATTTGTGATAGCGTTTACCTTAGCTTGTTGCTTATATATTTGCATAACAGGAGCAGCCAATCGTTCTTGGAAAGAAGAAGCAGGCCAAGGCTAAACGCAATGGAGACTTCAATGCAGAGTTTGTCTTCGGAGAGCGGGATGGATTGGCCGATGACAGCTGGGTGATGGATGATGTCATGAAACAGCTAAAAAAGGTGTGCATTCTGATGATCGACTACAGTGGATTTGATTACTTTGGTGCTGGAGAACATAAAGGAGGTTGAAGACCTGACCTTGATTTGTTATAGATTCTCTTATGTTGCAAGTTTTTATATCCCTCACCTGGGTCATATTACAGTGATTGGAAGGTTAGTGGGGTAGAGTTTGTGTGACTTCTGTCAAAGAAAAAAATAACAAATAAAAAAGATAGATATATAGTAACAAGTAAGGTTAGCCTGGACGTTGTAAAAATAGTTGCAGGTATATAAATACCATTAACGTCCTGTGGTCTGATATGACTGGTGATAGCTGTAAACCCTTTTCATTAAATAGCAGATGCTTTTTAAAGGGAACCTGAAGTGTGCAGAATATGAAGGCTGACATATTTATTTACTTTGAACAATGCTGTCATGCTGCTTTTCTGCCTCTAATACCATTAGCCATAGATCCTAAACAAGCATGCAGATCAGGTAGCTTGATGGAGAGGGCACATGCAAATTCAGGGACTGAGCAAGCATAAAGAGAGCAACCAAGATCCATTAAAGTGTTCCAGAGACGGGGGCCCCCCGCCATCAAATATACATACCTGGGGCTTCCTCCAGCCCCCTCCGGCCTGATCGCTCCCACAGCGTCTTCTTCTCGCTCTCTGTTTGCCCGCAACTGGCCTAAAAAAATACTACAGTCAGCGCAGTCCGGCAAGGCACATTGCCTTGTCTTGTTGCCGGGAGCGTTCTGTGCTTGCACAGTACTACTGCGCAGGCACTGAATGCTCAAGGAAACATGTACGCGTCAGGACTGCGCATGCAGTTTGCCCTGGACCTGAAGACTTTCTGGGGCCAATTGTGCAGAAATGGAGAGCAAGAAGAGGACACTGTGGGAGTGATCAGGCTGGAGGGGGGGCAGGAGAGGCTGCTGGTACGCTAAAACGCCGCATACCGACGAATCGCCGCAATAATCCGTCGGTCACGCCGCTCTGTCCCCGCCACAGGCTGCTCTCTCTGCCGTCTCTGACGGCAGAGCGCTATGCGCCGGTCAGGAGTCGCTTTCATTGGCTCCTGACCCTGTCACTCAATGTAAGCCAATGGGATTGGCTTACAGTAATGACATGCCAGGAGCCAATGAAAACTGCTACTGCCCGGCTCACAGTGCTCTGCCGTCATAGAGGCGGCAGGGCAGCACATTGCGGCGGGGGCAAGGTGCGCGCGGTGAATGGGACGTAGAGTTTACGTCCGGTCACAACCACAGCGCCACCCGCCCGACGAAAATTTGTACTGCGTCGGTTCCTAATAAGTTAAACACATGTAGCAACACTGGAATGTAAACAAGAATAGCTCATTAGAAGATTTTCATATGTAATAAAAAGCAGTTCTAATAGAAAAAGAATAAAATGCAATGGCTGGTTTCAGGGCAAGATAAACTACACTTTGGAAACTTGTAATTTGTATACAGACAATATTACTTGTGCACAAAAGCAAATATAACTGTATGAGTAATAAAAAGTAGGGAAACACATTTTTATTGAATATTATGTCAGAGTTTCAGATCACTTTACCGTGGACTGCAAGCACACCAAATTATTAATGTGGAGAATAAAGGGATACTCACACTTTTGGGTTGCTTCTTGATGACCCAGTCAAACTTATAGGACGAATCAGTTTATTGCATATAACAAAATAGGAGAATACGTTTCACGGGTATTTCCCGCTTCTTCGGGTCGATGACAAAACAATGTGGCAAGTGGCTGAGGTAAACGGGATACAAGGCGCTCACACCCCAATTCACCTCAGCCATTTGGCACATTGGTTTTTCATTGACTTGAAGAAGCTTGGGATAACTGCTAAACACGTCCCATCTTTTGTTGTGTGCAATAAACTTGTCAGTCCTGTAAGTTTGGCTGGAGAGGTAAGCATTCCATTGCCCCTCCTTTTTAACATGTTTTAAAGCATTTTATTTCCCATTTGGCTTCCCCTACCCCTCTTATGCAGGTCAGGTGATCTGACTAAAATCTGACCGAATAGCTGCATGCTAAGTGTGTGACACAGACAATACTGAAGCCAGAAAGATCAGCTGGACTGCCAGGCATTGTTTAACAAAGGAATACCTGCAACTTATTTATGCCTCAGTGTTCTCCCCAGGCTCTTTTAGCCGGGTGCTCCACCCGGCTAGTTTTGGTGAGCATCCGGCTGTCATCGGCTCACCTCATCCTCTGCTGTAAGCAGAATTGTGCAGAGAAGCGCCGGCCCTGTATTTTCTCATCACGCTCCAACCGGCTACTTTTTCAAGTCACCCTGCTGGAATAAATTTCTAGGGAGAACACTGCCTCACGCTTCAGGTTTCCTTTAATGCCTCACTTCAGCCTCCCACTTTTCTAATGCATATGATAATAAATACTTTTGTGTATCATACATCTGTATTTATTCCCCCAAAATATATTTAAAATCCCTGGCTGACTGGATTCTGCAACTTGATTTCTTGTAGAGATGACAATTAACTTTTATTTTGAGAGAGTTGTTCAAACCCCTCCTCCTGTCCCATCATTACTGACATGCACTAGATAGGATGAAGCCAGAAGGGTCCACTAGCCAGTCTTTTACACCCTCTTCCGAGTGTCTTTATAAATGGCTTTAAAAGACACCCGAGGGGAAAATAAACAAACGAATTAAACAATTGTATCTATCCTCCTCCTATTTTTTTAAGATATTCTAATTTTAATTTTAAATCTACTTTTTATGTTTTTATTGTTTTGTTTTTGCTCAATGACACATTCATTGAAATATGCCAGAGCTACAATCAATAAACTATTGACTCTTTTTATCTTTCTCAGAAGCCATTTTCTGCTTGGAAAGTGTTTTATAGGTGTAATTTCAGTAAGGGTCACAATGTAGTCTGACCCAGTCCTGGCTCAGACAGGAACTGCCACTTACATACCTGATGTTTAACTCTTTCAGGCAGAGAGTGAAACAGCATAGACATTTGTGTGCTTGGCACTGTACATACACAGGTCATCATGTCACCTCGGGTATCTTTTAAGTGGGCTGGTGATTCCAAGAAATAAACTTCTGGGGATAGTCTGAGCAGCATTACTGTCCCCAAATCACTCTCACCTGCACCTAACTTTGTGACCATCGCTAATCCTTGTGAGTCACGTGGTCCTGCATGTGTGAATGTGATGATGTCACCACATGTGGCACATCAAGGAATGGCCTGAAGTGCCAGCTCTTAGGGCCCTTTTCCACTAGCAAGCGCGATCGCAAGCGCTAATCACCTGCGCTTGCGATCACGCAGGCTCCTTTTTCCACTGTCGGCGTTCTGCTGTACCGACGCCGGGAATGTATTGCGATTGCGTCGTGAATCGCGCAGGACGGCGATCGCGTTTTGACAAAAACGAAACGCCGTAGTGGAAAAAGAACACCGCGATTTACATGTTATCGTGGTGCTCTAGCGATTAGAAAAACGGCTGCGATGCGCTTTTTAAATCGCATCGCAGCCAGTGGAAAAAGGCCCTTATGCTCCGCTCTCCACCAATTAGAGGGCGGGGAAGCACATTGTGTCAGATGAGTAGGCGGGCTGCAGTGTGACTGGAAAAGATGAGAGCATGTAGGACACTGATCTTTGATGCACATTGCAGCAATAAAGAAACACATGGAAAAAAGAGCGATTTGGTGATATAAAAAATATTTTAACACACACACACACACACACACACACACACACACACACACACACACACACACACACACACACACACACGACTGTATAACCGATGATCTCGTTGGGGCTGTAAAAGTCTCCTTTGTCAAGGCATAGGGCAGACAAACATGTACCTGTGTGTAGGTCCCTCCTTTTGGATTTACTGTTACCAAGGAATCCAGCAGCAGCATACAGTTGTGCAGTTCTTTTCGATTGGTCATATAAAAACCTCTCCCTCCCTCGTGTCAGGCACATTACATTGGTACTATAACTGCACAGTATACAAAGCACTTTTTTAATGTAAGAACAGTGGAAAATGATATTGCAGGCAAGACAAGGTGATGGGAGGCACACATGACTTTCATAATGAAGAGTTAATCTCTCAGCTTAATGGGTAGGTGAGGAGGGGGGGGGGGGGGTGCAGGGGTCAGGTGATCTGCTTTGCTGAGTAAGCAACAGAATATAAAATTAGAATATCACAAAAAAGTCAATTTACTTCAGTAATTCAACTTAAAAGGTGAAACTAATCAATGAAATAGGAACCCTTTGCAGGTGTTTTGGATTAATTAGCTGTTTGGAGGGGGGGGGGGGGGGGGGGGGGGGGGGTCATAAGCTGTAAGCCATAATCCTCAACATTATAACAAATAAAGGCTTGAAATGTCTTGCTTTGCATGAGTCTATTTCATATATTAGTTTCACCTTTTAAGTTAATGAAATAAATGGACTTTTGCACAAAGTTGTATTTTTTTCAAGTTTCACATGTACATGACCCAGCCAGCTGTGTATTTAAGTATATTTATTGCAAATAACACAGATGTTCAGCCCAAAAACCTTGTGCATTGCTAGTGCAAATTTGCTATACTGTGCTTTACTAAATGGCAGGGGCATAGCAATAGCCATAGGAACCATATCAACTGCTATGGAGCCCTAGAGAGGAGTGGGCCCCAGTTGTTCTTGATGTGTTCACTTTGTTTCTCCACCCTCTGACTTTATCTCACTGCCAATGGACCATACACAGTGTACATTGCATGGAAATGTAAATTGCTCAGTCAACTCATATGCATAGGTTAGTGGCAGGTGGCATTGTTTAAGAGTGCCTAGATCGGATGGCCCCATAAAAAAAATGTCTATGGTGCCCCATTGTCTCTAGCTATGCCTCTGCTAAATGGGATACTTAAAGAGAACCAGAGACGAAGCACCCTCATGTATTTTACTACATTTATCAGTGGGAACATGACAGTAAACACCTACCCTGCTTTTAGTTTCATCCTTCTCTGCTCAATCTGCCTGTTATCAGTTGTGATAAGAATCCTTGACTGAGCATTCAGTCTAGGTTTGACCTGGAATCATTATAGCCAGTCTTCTGTGAAGTCTTCCCAAGCCTGCCCCCTCCTGGCTCAGATTTCCTGATTTACATACTCAGAGCTCTGATGACATGGGAGGGGCTGCTTGTGCTGAGAAAGAAGCTCTGAAACAACAGACAAGTGTTATCTGTGTGCACTGTGCAGTCGTTATCATTATCTATGCAGTTTCATTCCTATGAAAGACACTTCCTACAGGCAGCTTCACAGCATACCAGAATAATAAAGTTGAAAGCACACAGATGAAAGGCTGCAGTAGCAGCTCTGCTTGTCTATAGTTTTATAGAGCCCAGACAGCACATCCAGAACAGCTCATAACCCGGAAGCAGACTGGGTATGAGCTGGCGGCCATATTGGATTTTTCCTGGAGCAATAATGGATAAAAAACCTTCAAAAATGCACACCAGAGCAGCGATATTATCATGGAAGAGCATTTATTCTTTACAAGCTATCGACTGATATGTTTATTTTGTGTGAAACCTTCATCTCTGGTTCCCTCTAACTACTTTGGCCTCCTGGACGTACTAGCTACGCCCAGGAGGCCATGTGTGCGTCCGCGCGCTCCCGCGGCCGATCGCGTGCACGCGCGCTCCCGGCCGCGGATCGTTAGCCCACGAATCAGTGTATCGGGCTATGGTGCCCGATCACTGATTCCTCTCCCCCGCAGAAAAAGCGACAGCTTCTCTCAGAAGCTCCGCTTTTTCTGGCTGTTGCGTCTCCCGTGCGTCCCTCTAAGCGTATGCTACGCTTAGAGTGACGTCATGTAAACTCATGGCCGCCATCTTGTGGCCAAAAAGTAATACTACATCTGAAATTTAAAAAAAATAAAAATTATCACACATTTACATTATAAACACATTGTTTACCTCCCACCCTCCCAAAACTACCCAAATAAAATGTTTAATATAAAAGAAAAAAAACCATTACAATAAAAAAAACAAAAAACATGTAAATATTTACCTAAGGGTCTAAACTTTTTAAATATCAATGTAAAGATGAAATATTTCTATATTTTTTTTATTCTAAACTTGTAAATAGTGATAGATGCAAAACGGAAAAAATGCACCTTTATTTCCAAATAAAATATTGTCGCCATACATCGTTATAGGGACATAATTTTAACGGTGTAATAAACGGGACATATGGGCAAATACAATACGTGAGTTTTAATTATGGAGGCATGTATTATTTTAAAACTATAATGACTGAAAACTGAGAAATAATGCATTTTTTCCCGTTTTTTTCTTATTCTTCCTGTTAAAATGCATTTACAGTAAAGTGGCTCTTAGCAAAATGTACCCCCCAAAGAAAGCCTAATTGGCGGCGGAAAAAACAAGATATAGATCAGTTCATTGTGATAAATAGTGATAAAGTTATAGGCTAATTAATGGGAGGTGAACATTGCTCGGATGCATAAAGTGAAAACGACTGAAGGCTGAAGTGGTTAACTGGGGCTTTAATTATTCTAGACCAGGTAAACAGGAAACCTTTCTTCTTTCATCCAATCCCACACAACTTTGGGCAGTGAGGCCTGTGTATGTCTGTGATTTATCTTGTTTACATAAATTCAAATTTCTGCTTCATTTATTCCGCAGAGAACCGCTACCAGCTTGGATGAGAAGATTGAGACTGTGAGAAAGAAGAGGAAGAACCAGGTTAGTAACTAGGGTTAGACTATGCTTGCCTATCTCCAGAGCTGTACTCCTGATCTCCATTTATTTTACTCAGGAAAAGGGAGATAAAAATGCCAAAGAACCAGAAAAGCAAGAGGATATAAAAAGTGAGGAGGAGGAAGAGGTGGAAGAGAATGAAGAGAGTGGGGAGGAGTTTTCATCAGATGAAGAAACTGTTCTAACTAAAGCAGGTGAGATCCTTCACTAGTATCCTCTTTCACCGTTTCCTAGAATAATAGAGCTGGCGTGTAGTTGGTGTATCCGTGTGGTCAAGATTGGTTGGCATGCTATTGAGATTTCCCATGGATATGCCTGTGAGTAAAGGTGCTCATCAGTGATACAATCTTGATTATACAATCTTAACAAATCTATGAAATGGGGATAAAGTGAACAAATATGCTTTGGTTGTATACTGTAGGTAGTTCCTCATATTGCATAGAAGTAGTAAGATTGTGCAATCAAGTTTGTATTGTTAGTTGACCATTTTAGAGTGTAGATTGGCTTTCTCAAACAAAAAAGCCAGCGAAAGGATAAGCGGCAGCCACAGACAGGTAATGTATAGTGCACTGGGGGGAGGGACTTGGGGGGGGGGGGGGGGGTTCGTTGTTCGTCCCAATATCGCTCGCTGTTACTGCCGCGCACCTGAACGAATAAGTTGGCCCTACATCTTGCAGCATGTCCGACCGATTAATGCAACTAATTTTTGCTTGAAATTGGTCGCATTATCGATTGGGCATGCACTTGGTGGCCCAATTTTCATCCTATTATAATAATCAAATTGGATGGCTACCAAGTTGCCTGATGTATGGCCACCTTTACGGTCTAAACGTTTAAGGAATAGGACAATAGGTGAAGGGAAGCTGCGTATGAGATGGTACAATGAAGGTTAGCGGCTGAAGTGTCCTAGGTTGGAAGGTATACTAGCTTTAAGAGGTGAGTTTTCAGGTTGCGCCTAAAAGGGGTGAGAGGCAAACCCTATGTCCTCCTTATCCCATGTGTGCATTCTCATCCCCCATGAAATATTTAGCTCAGTGCAGTAAGCACAGAGACTGAGATGTATCTCTATTCAGATTTCTGTATAGGCTGCGAAACAGTGGCATGAACAGACTGATGAGAATTCTGACAAGTTTGAATTCTTTATCAAGGTCGCCACACACCATACAATGTATTTTTTATATATTTCTCTTCAATCTGAGAATTGCAATCCATTTTTCTAGCTGATTGTAACAGTTGAAAAAAATCTGACCAATGTGTCACACACACGTACGTTCACTTTTTTTACCCATTTATGAAAAAAAAATGCTTTAATCCATAAATCAAGAAACTGACAATCTATTCTACACCATTAAATTTTCAGAAAAATAAACCTCTCCTGATTGACTTATATAAGGGAAAAAAATGGAAATTTGATCAAGATTCTCGCTCAAACAGAAAAAAAGCCTTTTGATTGTTCTTTACAACTGATTGTTTGTTTTTATTGAATTGGTGTAAGATTGGATCTTTTTATTGTATGGTGTGTGGCCACATTTAGACAGTTGTAGCTGCTACATAGGAAATGGAAAGGCAGTTTATAATAACATTAAATCCTAAAATGATTTATATAGAATTGCTATATAAATTGTGTTTTTGTTGTGTGTTTTTTTAGAAAGTGTCATCACTCTTTCAAGCACAATGCTGGTTGATGTGGAAAAACCTGCTCTGTGCCAGCCTATAGGTTCACAGGCCCCTCAGTGCTTCAATCCAAATCCAAAATCATTTTTGAAGTGTACGTTTTTGATGGGATTATATAATGAAATATAAACTTACATATGGGGAGTAGAGGCATCCAAAATGATATAAATCTAGATTAAAATTGATAAAATAAGTAATGAGGCGGTAGCTTACCTCAAAAGATGAACCCCGATTGTGGTCTTCCTCAGGTCAAATTTTTGTGCATATACTATATGGCAGCCAAGCACATAAGGATTCTTTTAATCTTAGTAATTTTTGTTGTCTTTTACACAGATACATTAAGAATAAAAGAGAAAAAGAAGAAAAAAGGGGCTGGGGTAAGTTTTTTTTTAATGCATGTCTGCACTACCCCTATAACTACAATCCAGGCACTTCAACTGTGGCCTCAGGTAGTCAGTCCTTTCATTATAGTGTCCACAGACAAAGTAGAAGGTGACAGGGTCTCTTCCTGAATTTAGCAGTAATAGCTTATTTTATTTATCACAGCTAGAAATTGCACAACGTTTTGGCCTCTCTCAAGAGCACTTGTGTAACGCAAGCATTGCTTACAGTAAAGCGCGTTTGTTACGCTGTTACTGTAGTAGCACTTGCATCCTTTGAGTATCACAGGTTGTGCCAATAGCGCAAATCCCCTAACCTGCTGCCGGTGGTAATGGTAATATTGCTGTATGCTGTCTGCACACAGCAGTTCTACTGCAGCTTCGTGTATCAACCACCTTGTGCTTTAAGTAACCTATGGGCTGTTGGTATACCTAAAATAGTTGGCAAACTGTAAGGTCTGCTCTAATTGTCCTTCACTAGGGCACCAGATAATTGTGTTGGAGATATGAGGAAAAAAGTAAAGAATAAGAAAAGAAATAGAAAGATAGGACCCCCATTGCAGAGACACTAGTTACCATACCTTGTATCTCTGCTGTAACATGGAAAGCATGGATTCAGTGTTGTCCCCAGAATTTTTTTTCCAGTCGGGTGGTGCGCAGCGGGGGAATGCAGGGACGGCACACCTATCCTTACAGCATTGGAGGAGTATGAGGCGGCAAGCAGACAGCCGGGTGCTCACCAAAATTAGCCGGTTGGACCAATCCGGCTAAAAGAACCTGGGGAAAGCACTGGGATTGTTGGTGGGAATTGATGATAGATTTAGGAAACACTGATCTAAGATATGATCTTGGATTCAGTACCAACTAAATCGTACAGGTGCGAATGTGTCACATTTGTCTCTGATTGTTTTAGTTTTCTAATAATTTCTCCTTAAAAAAGAGAATGTAAACAAGGTTATTACTGTTCCCCAGTTGTTGCTGTTACCGCTAACCGTATGCAACTGTTAGTTCAACTAGAATAGGAAATTTGGAGAAACTAATCAAAACTGGAAACTGCCGACCATCTCAGCGTCAGCTAGTGAATTTACCTGTTATTGGTTAATTAATTGGCAGTTCTCTATTCCTGCAAATTTCTAGTTATTTTCAAACTGTAATTTGTATTGGAATTTTCTTTCACCCGCATATTACGATTTACCATGGACTGCCAGATTTTTCATTTACATGTGATATCATTCGTATTGCAGAACTCAAGCTTTTTTGAAGATGCATCTCAGTTTAATGAGAACTTGACCTTCCAGGATATGAATCTCTCTCGTCCCTTGTTAAAGGTACTACCGTATGTCATGCTTATAAATTGCACAAATCTAAAAGTTCAAGGAAAAAAATGCCATAGATTGTTTTAGCTTTGTTTTCTAAGCAATTAGTAAAGTTATAAGATATTTTACAAATCGCCTGTAGAGTATATTTGCATTTTGGTAATATATACAGAAAAAGCTAGGGAATGTGTTTCCTGTGGAGCATCTCCCAGCAGCCTCAGTGCTCAAAGAGCTGCTCTGTTGAAGTTCTGTTCAGGATATCAATTAGTAAACCGCAATGAAAGGGATATCAGGTTATTGCATTTATTTTAATCCTTGATAGTGTACAATGAGAAGGCAAAAAAAAATGAAAAAAGACACCTTTATTTCCAAATGCAATATTGTCGCCATACATTTTACTAGAACCATAATTTAAATGTTGTGATAACCAGGATGGAAGAGCAATTAAACTGTGTGGGTTTAACTTCTAGTTAGCACAGGTTATTGTAAAGCTATAATGGATGTAAATGGAGAAATAGTGTTATATACACTCACCTAAAGGATTATTAGGAACACCTGTTCAATTTCTCATTAATGCAATTATCTAATCAACCAATCACATGGCAATTTAGGGATATGGTCCTGGTCATTACAATCTCCTGAACTCCAAACTGAATGTCCGAATGGGAAAGAAAGGTGATTTTAGCAATTTTGAGCGTGGCATGATTGTTGGTGCCAGATGGGCCAGTCTGAGTATTTCACGATATGTTCAATTACTGGGATTTTCACACACAACCATTGCTAGGGTTTACAAAGGATGGTGTGAAAAGGGAAAAACATCCACTATGCTGCAATCTAGAGATGGCCCAAACCTCAGATTTTCAGTTCGCGAACTGCGTTTGCGAACTTCTGCAACCGTTCGCGAACATGTGAACTTTCATGAACCACAATAGACTTCAATGGGGAGGAGAACTTTGAAAACTAGAAACATTTATGCTGGCCACAAAAGTGATGGAAAAGATGTATCATGGGGTCTAAAATCTGAGTTTTTCCATGGCAGAGTGGGATACATGCCAAAAGTCCCGGGGAAAAATCAGGATTTGATGCACAGCAGTGTTTTAAGGGCAAAAATCACATTGCATGCTAAATTGGAGGCCTAAAGTGCTTTAAAACATCTTGCATGTGTATACATCAATCAGGGAGTGTAATTAGTGTACTGCTTCACACTGACAGACCAAACTCGCTGTGTAACGCACCGCAAATAGCTGTTTGTGTAGTGACGGCCGAGCTGGACTGGTGCGCACCATGGCCAGAGTGCAGGCGATAGCCGTTTTCAAGCCCATATGGTCGGGCTGAGGTAGCTGAATGACAGAACAACAGTGACTGAGTGTCCAGCTGATCGAATTTGGTCTGTCCACAATGAAGCAACAAACTTATTATCTATTTTCTTGGGTCAGGTGTGCCCCCCCCCCCCACCCCAACACACTCCTATAGCCGTCGGTCATTACTTCATTGTGATACGCAAGCCCCTTCATCGCGGCAAGGTAACGATCACGAAGGGGAACTGACACATGTGCATGCCTTTTGTTTTGTTGTTGCAGCTGCAGTGCAGCCAGAAAAATTAGGCAGGCATGTACACGCACCAGAAAAATTATTATAGCGGCCGCTGCTAGCAGCGACCTTAAAAAAATTAGGAATCCGCCTGGAGTCCTGGACCCTGTTGGTGGTGGTGGTGGTGGAGAAGGCAGTCAAGCGGCCTGGAGGCAGAGATGCTGTGTGGGGACCGACTTAGTCTTGGGGCAGGCAGCCAGTCACACGGTGTGCAGGCAGAGATGCTGTGTGCGGGGACTGACTTAGTCTTCGGGTGGGCAGTAGCCCTCCGGGATCCATGCCTCATTCATTTTGATAAAGGTGAGGTACTGAACACTTTTTTGTGACCTAGGCGACTTCACTTCTCAGTGACAATGCTTCCAGCTGCGCTGATGGTCCTTTCTGACAGGACGCTAGGGGCAGGGCAAGACAGAAGTTGGATGGCAAATTGGGACAGCTCTGGCCACAGGTCAAGCCTTTGCACCCAGTAGTCCAAGGGTTCATCGCTGCTCACAGTGTCTACATTCACACTTAAGGCCAGGTAGTCGGCTACCTGCCGGTCGAGGCGTTGTTGGGAGGGTGGATCCGGTAACGCTAAGGAGAGGCATTGGATTAAAGAATGTCCGACATCACCATGAGATCGCTAGAGCGTCCTGTCGCTAGAGGGCCTGCGTGGACATGCGAGGAGGAGGATTACTGGCAGTGGCACCTTTATTCCATTGTGCTGTGACATTACCCTTAAACGCACTGTAAAGCATAGTTGCCAGCTTGTTCTGCACGTGCAGCATCCTTTTTGCCTTCAGGTGAGTTGGTAACATGTCCACCACTTTGTGCCTGTACCGAGGACCTAGTAGCGTGGCCACCCAGTACAGCTCATTCCCCTTGAGTTTTTTTATACAGGGGTCCCTCAACAGGCTGGACAGCATGAAAGACACCATCTGCACAAAGTTGGATCCAGACGTACCATCCAACTCCTTTTGCTCTACCTCAGTGATGTCGGGTAAGTTCTCCCCCCCCCCCCCCCCCCCAGCCACGAACAATACCACAGGAGCGTTGAGCAGCACAGGCCCCGTGCGATGCCTGCTGCAGTTGTTCTTCTGCTGCCTTCTCCTTATCATCTGACTCCTCTTTCCCATACGACTCTTCCTCCACCCTCTGGGCTGCCGCAGGTGTTGAGGAAACATCTGGTTCTGATGAGAATTGATCCTACAACTGTTCCTCCTGTAACTGTTCCTGTTCACGCTCATCCACAGCTTGATCCACCACTCTACGCACGGCACGCTCCAGGAAGAAGGCATACGGGATCAAGTCGCTGATGGCGCCTTCACTGCGACTCACCATGTTTGTCACCTCCTCAAACGGCCGCATGAGCTTGCAGGCATTTCGCATGAGCGTCCAGTTCTTCGGCCAGAACATCCCCATATCCCCAGAGCATGTCCTTCTACTGTAGTTGTAGAGATACTGGGTGACGGCTTTCTCCTGTTGTAGCAGGCGGTCGAACATCAGCAGGGTCGAATTCCAGCGAGTCGGGCAATCACAAATCAAGTGCCTCACCAGCAAGTTTTTTTTCTCAGCTGAATATTGACCAAGCGTGCCATGGCCGTGTAAGACCGCCTGAAATGCCCACACAACTTCCTGGCCTGCTTTAGGACATCCTGTAAGCCTGGGTACTTAGACACAAATCTCTAGATTACGAGATTGAGCACATGCCATGCAGGGTACATGTGTCAACTTTCCCAAATTCAAAGCCGAAATGAGATTGCTGCCGCTGTCACACACAACCTTGCCGATCTCCAGTTGGTGTGGGGTCAGCCACTGATCCACCTGTTTGTTCAGAGCAGGCAGGGAGCTTCTCCAGTGTCACTCTCCTTTGAGGCAAGACATGTCTAAGATGGCGTGACACAGTCGTACCTGGCATGCAGCATAGGCCCTGGGGAGCTGGGGCTGTGTAGCTGGAGAGGAGATTGCAGCACCAGTAGAGTTGAACTGCCACTCAGCCGAGGAGGAGGAGGATGACAGCGAAGAGGATGTAGCAGGAGGAGAAGGAGAGGAGATGAGCCGTTGAGGTGTCACAAGTTGGTCCGCTGCACAGCCACGTACTCCCTGCTTGCCATCGGTCACCAGGTTGACACCACTTGTACCTGCCCTGACCGTGCTTGGCAGACCAGGCATCCATGATCAGATGGACCCTTGACCCAACGCTGTGTGCCAGAGATGACACCACTTACCTTTCTACTTCCCGGTACAGTTTGGGTATCGCCTTCTTTGAGAAATAATTGCGGCCTGGTATCTTCCACTGCGGTGGGAGGAGCTCCGCATCTTTGGAGCCGGAAACCCCTTTAGTGAGTTCATTTTTTGGTATGGCCAATACATAGATGATCTGCTGCTGATATGGGGGGGCCCCCGGACCTTGTTGCACAGTTTCTTACTTATTGCAATGACAATGATCTTAACCTGTCATTCACCATTTGCAGTGACCCCTCAGAGGTCAATTATTTGGATTTGACTCTCTGCGGTTCATCTGTATCAAACAGAATAGTTACTAAAACGTATCGCAAGGCCTGTGCTGGTAATTCCGAACTTCTGGCAAAAAGCTGTCATCCCAAACACACCTCGAGGGCGATCCCCTATGGTGAACTATTGAGAGCAGCCAGGAACTGCTCCGATCCTAGGGACATGGAGAGTGAGCTGGCGTTGATGGAGCGGCGGCTTCAGGATAGGGGCTACGACCGCAGTTTAATTTAAAAAGCCAAAAAACAAGTGTATAATAAAAACCGCAATGAACTATTGTATACTGGCTCTGATGGCAGACTGGGACGTAAAAAGAGGGGATTGACTTTCACAACCCCATATAGTCTAGAATACGAACAAATTGTTAACATAATTAAGAAATACTTACCCATTCTGCACTCGGACCCAAAACTCCATGAAATTTTGAGTCAAGGTTGTGGTTTCTCCGCACGCCGAGCTCCTACCCTGGGGTCTCAGCTCTCCCCAAGCCTTTTCTCCAGTCTGGAGAGGAGGGTTCCTACGTGGTTAACCTATACAGGTTCCTTTAAATGTGGGTTCAGTACCTGCAGGTATTGTACTGTGCATGGTGCGACCCGCGAGATAGTTTCCATGTCCAATGGGACTAATTTTCGTATCAAGCAATATATTAACTGTGGTACGAATTATGTGGTCTATCTTGTCGGCTGCACCGCTTGCAGGTTGCAATATGTAGGCTGCACCACACGACCTCTACGCCAACGCATTTCCGAACATTTTAACGGAGCCTCCAGATGCCTCAGGAACAAGTCTTACATCTCTCAGGTCTCTAGTGTGTCTAAGCACTTTTTACATGCACACCAGGGAGACATGAGGAGCTTTGTTTTCCAGGGGGTGGAGAGGGTTTTGCGTTCTGCTAGAGGGGGAGATATGTACAGGGTTTTGCGAAAAAGGGAGGCTTTCTGGATTTGGAAATTGGGAACTAGGATTCCACAGGGTTTAAATTCCAGAATGGATGTTAATTTAACGTATGACTTTAGTCCATAGTGTCATAACCGTTTTGGTTTTTAGCAGCATTCTTTCTTGAACCCTGCCATTCTTTGTTATGTTTATGTTTTTTTTAAGGCATCTGGACATTTTGACATAGTTTTGTTATGCATGCTATTGTGTATATATGATTTTATGTTATTCCATATTTTTGCCTTTTGCAATTTTAATGTGGTGTATATATATATGTGTGTCACTTTAAGGCCACGCCTCCCTCCCTCCTTGTGGTGGGAGGGTTGTGCACTATTTAAACTCATGCATTATAACAATGTACAAGCTATGATTAAGGAGCCATGAGCTCCGATACGCATGAGCTTTTTTACTTTTGTACTCACTGATTGATGTATCAATAAACGGAGAAACCCTTTTGCACCCAGCCACTGGTGTAGCGGAACTTCCTTTCTTACTGGACATTTGAGCTTACTGGTTCCTCGCTCCCTCTGGTCTAAATGTGTGTGGGTGTTGCGGGTCCTTTTCCCCTTTTGATTTCCTTCCACTGCGGTGTCCCAATGGCCACATATCTTCGGAAGGCCTTAGAGTCCACCAGCTGGTATGGTAACAGTTCCGCCAAGCGAGCTGTCAGACTACGGACAAAGGGATGACTGGCAGACATTGGCTTCTTCCGCTCAAAGATTTCCCTCACGGACACCTGGCTACTGCTGTGGGCAGAGGAGCAGGAGCCGCTCAAGGTGAGAGGCGGAGTAGAGGAGGTTGGCTGTGATTGTGAAGGTGCAAGGGAGAAAGCGGCTGAAGAAGATGATGCACCTGAAGGAGGAAAAGGAGAAGGAGGGTGGCTTTTCTTTTGTGTGCTGCTTTTGCTCAGGTGGTCTTCCCATTGCAGTTTGTGCCTTTTCTGCATGTGCCTTCGTAAGGCAGTTGTCCCTACATGGGTGTTGGCCTTTCCACGGCTCAATTTTTGGTGGCAGAGAGTACAGATGGCATTGCTCTGATCTATGGCATACGCACCAAAAAATTTCCACACCGCTGAGCCACCCTGGGGTGTAGGCACTATGGTGGTGTCAGCAGCTGACGTTGAAGGGCATGTTGGCTGGCTGTCCCTAGGTGGTGATACATGGTGTCGGACACTGCCACCAGCTGTTTCTGACGACGAGCTCCCCTGCTTCTTTCAGCAACTCGTCTCCCTCCTACTCCTCTCTGACTCCCCCTCTGAACTGTCCCCCTGTTCATCCACGCTATTGGGAACCCATGTGGCATCCGTATCATCATCAATCATCAAACACCTCCAAAACTGCACCAACAGCAGGTGCTTCATCCTCCTCCACACACGTTACATCCATAGTGTCGCCTAACTCAGACATATGAGGTGGTGTAACTTGCTTAGCGCCTTCATCTTGTTGTAACAATAATGGCTGTAAATCAGTGATTTCCCCACCAAATAACGCCTGCAAAGTGTCAAATGTAGCGGATGTGGTACTTGTAGTAGCGTTGGTGGCTGCGGAAGATGAGGTGTCCTGTGTTAAATAGTCAACCACGTCCTGACAATCTTGGGAGTTGATGGGACTTGCCTTCTTCTGAGCACTGTACTTGGGCACGACCTCGAACAGACCTGCCGGGTGGCCTGCCTCTGCCTGTTTTGTCCTTATCGGGAGGAGGGGAGGGGGGGGGGGGGATGAAGTGAAAGGTATGCACTGACTTGACTAATACAATGTGCAGGTGCAGTGAAAGGTATGTAGTGACTGGTATTACAATACAATGTGCAGCTGTCACACAGGTGCAGGTAACAGGTATGCACGGACTGGTATACTAAACAGCGTATACACACAGGTGCAGTGAACAGGTATGCAGGGATTGGTATTACAAATGTGCAGCTGTCACACACAGGCACTGTGAACAGGTACAGTGGCTGGTGGTGTATTACACTGCTTGTGCTCACGTAGGTGCACTGAACAGGTTACAGGTATGCACTGCAGTGATTGGTATTACAAATGTGCAGCTGCCTGACACACACACACACACACACACACACACACGCGCACCGTGAACAGGTGCAATGACTGGTGGTATTAACAATGCGTGCGCTCACGTAGGTGTAGGTAGGTGCACTGGCCAGTGAACAGGTGCAGTGATTGGGATTACAAATGTGCAGCTGCCTGTCACACACAGGTAGTCACTCACTGAATGCGCTGGACCTGGCAGTGGCACAGTAGGAATTACCACCAAGGGGCGAAAGGCCAGCTGCAACTGACTGACAGGGATATATATATATATATATATATATATCTATATCTATATATATATATATATATATATATATATATATCTATATATATATATATATATATATATATATATCACATATTTTTTTTCAGCCTTCTCATTTAGCACTGATCACTTTACTATACACTATATTCTTTAGGTGAGGAGTGAGGGTGGATTTTTTTATCTATATATTATATATGTTAATAGATACCTTTTATGCATTATTATGGATCCTGGCACTGCGTTGTTTTTAATATTGATTTTATTTTGCAATTGTGTGATTACCAATAAAGCTCTTTGATATATTTTTGACATAATATTGTGGTGCGGTGCTTATTGGGGGATTTTTCTTTTGTTGCTATATAGGTTTGCTTATATATCCCCTTTCTGCACACTTTGTGTTTATTCTTAATTATTCAAATTGAGCTAGCATTATTCTTAAACTGGTGCTACCCGTTGTTCTTTTGATTTATGCAGCCTCCATATTTTTCTCGGTTCAGGTGTGCCTTAAATCCACCATTGTTGAGAACATTTTTTTTAACATGCCATTTCTGTTCCAGGCAATATCTGCTCTTGGCTTCACACAGCCCACACCTATCCAGAAGGCCTGCATCCCTGTGGGGTTACTGGGAAGAGACGTCTGTGCCTGTGCTGCTACTGGGACAGGTGAGGGAGGAGCTTCTCATTCTGTTGTTTCACATCCCCCTGCATGTGGAAATGTTTTGCATATTTGCTAGCCTTAATAAAACTGAAATACCTGTTTTTTTCTGCATATGGCAAGGTTTAATTACCAATATTTCTCATCCTGTCATCTTCTGTATAACCGCTTACATCACATGTGGTGTTTCACATTATGTATGCTGTTAAATAAATATTAAGTGTACATAACAGGATTGTCACAAATCTGAAATGTCCATTCCGTTATATCAGATACAAAGGAGAAACATGAAGTTAAAATATTATACATATTGCTTCCAGTATTGATGCAATATATCAATATAGTCTATATATCTGGCAAAGAATAATAATAATAATAAAACAAAATTTTAAACAAATGGCAAACAGGAACAGTCATGTATATAAAGATCAAAGTATGACCAGAGAGGACGCTGATTTCTCTAGTCGGCAGTAGACAAAACCTAAACATACTTATCAGAAACATAGCTAAACCGTGCACTGTCCACGAAAATCTGAATAAACTCTGACTCAAGTGATGAATATTATATAGAGTTGGATGTAAGAAGATGATTTATCTGTCAAGCCTTTGTGTTATACTGGTCTGCAACCAATTATATCTGTTAACCTCCCTGGCGTTATGATTATTTCCAGATTTAGAGTCTAAAAGCCGTGAATTTTTTTAATCACAAGCTTTTAGACCCTAAATACAAGAAAATAAACCTATCACGGAGAGATCTGCAGCAGCTCCTGCATATAATTCACTCAGGCACGTCATTACCACTCTGAGCTGTGGATTTCCATCCCAAACCTGACTCAGGATTACCACTAAGGAGGTTTTCATTCTTTTACAAAAAGTTGAAAAAACCTCAAACCTTTTGAAACAGAATGTAAGAAGAAACTCACATGATGAGACACCATAGCCAGCTTAACCCTCTACAGTAAGTGGACTTTCCATCCATACTGTCCAGACTTTGAGGAATTTAGAGAGGCACCCCCTATTTTTTTTTATAAGTGAGGTGTTCCAATGACAAATTAGAGTTGACAGGGCTCTTCCTTTTGTTAGCAAAATAGCAGACTTTCAATAGTAAGGCCCTATGTGTTTTAGACCACAATTCTTCATCTAACACCCCTAGAAGGGCTATCTGAGGTGAAGGATTAATTAGAATGTCAACATTTTGAGACAGGAGGATAAGGACCTAATTCCAAAAATTACAAACTTTCAGGCAGGTGCAGATCATCCTATACAATAAAATGTAACTGTCCCTACGTCATCCACTTTCCCTGTCTGTCCGTCCGAAGTTGTTTTTGTACTGTGCATGTGCGCAGTACAGAAAGCCGTTGGGACGGGAGGTAAGGCCAGGAAGCAGGGCGGGCGTGTACGCGGGCGCTCGCGTACGGCGAGCAGGCGCGGTTAAATCACTACCTAGAGCCTGTTTTTAAACGGGCTTAGGTAGCCTAGTTTGGAAATAATTTGCCGCAAATAACTTACATCTAGGACATCTATCTGCCTTACAACCTTTAATTTTGAGAAAGCGTTGAGGGGTTAGAAAAGTCTGGTGGATTAAAAAGGTCTGTATTAATCTGTCATTAGCTGCTACAGATGCTCTTAAGCAAGACTCCAAACATCCTCCCAATCTTCATTAGTTAGTCCTGGAATCATTGCCACCCATTTGTCAAAGGATTCATCAGTTCCCAGTTTAACATTGACTGCATAGGAGTACAGCGTGAATATCCGTCCCGCCGCGCCCTGTGTTTTAAAGATACCAAGCAAAGGAAACGCTGAGATAACCACGCTGAGTCTGGCAAACTGAGAGCTCAAAGCATGTCTCAGTTGGAGATATCTATAAAAACCTACTCTTGGAATGTCAAACTCAGAATCCGAATCAATTGCTCAAATTATTTTGAGCAATTGATCTCCATCAGATCTCCATTAGAATATACACGTTCAAGGTTACAAATCCCCAATGTACTCCACCGGTCAACCTGGTGTACTCAAGAAGTTCCTGAAGAGCAGGATTATACCATTAGGGGGTTTCAGGAATAATGTCTATGAATGAAGCAAGTTTCTTGATTGGAGTCCATGTAACCTATTTACTCAATGAAGTTGTCATTTATTTTGCCTGGCAGGTAAAACGGCTGCATTCATGCTTCCAGTTCTGGAGCGTCTCATTTACAAGCCCCTGGAGGCTGCGGTCACCAGAGTGCTTGTTTTGGTACCCACACGTGAGCTTGGCATCCAAGTGCATACGGTCACTAAGCAGCTGGCCCAGTTCACAGAGGTCACATGCTGCTTGACTGTGGGTAAGTGCAGGGCATTGTTTAGAAGATGTGAATTTGTTTTTTTACCTCACATTGCATAAAATGATAGGGAACGTTTTGGATTTCATTTCTGTTACTTCAAGTTTCCTTTAAACCACATATAGAGCTTCTTCTGGTACAGTCTTGCACACATACATGGCTTGTGTATATACAGAATGTGGGTGTGGTGGGTTTCCAGATCTTCCTGTTCTTCCTGCCAGTGCACTGTGACAGAGGCCGGGTAATGGTTATGTCAAGACTGTCTGTCTGCACTCATCTTCAGGGACCTGCTAGGGCTCATACGGACCCTCTGTTTTTAGAAAACGAAAAGCAGCAGGATTGGATGAAAGGTTTTAGACACAAGACCAGACACAGAACATTTACAGTGTATAGCGCTTTTCTCCTGGTGGACTCCAAGCACCAGAGCTGCAGCCACTAGGGCACGCTCAGTAGACAGTAGCAGTGTTAGGTAGTCTTGCTTGATTCTTACTAATTAAGTGCTGGCTTACTGAAGCAGGATTTTAGCGTTCTTACTAATTAGGTGCTGGCTTACTGAACCAGTTTTAGCGTTTAGATGATGCACCTAGTGCAGTTTAAATGTGCTTTAGCTAATTGTATCTAGCAACATGCTGCTTTACATTTTGCAGCCACTGTCTTTCAGCAGCTCTGGAAATCCTCAGATTTTCAATACCCAAAATTTTAAAAAATAATCTATTTGTGTAGTAAAATGTGAAGCCCATGTACATTTTATTCTTCCCAAGTAACAGAGGAAGACCTAAATATTCCATATAGGTGCCCACATTTTATTCTTCCCAAGTAACAGAGGAAGACCTAAACATTCCATATAGGTGCCCACTGCATTCTAGAGATGTGCTGCTGCATCATTACAGCAGCATTTCAGCCTCCCATGTTGACTTTCAATACCCTATTGTGACTTTTATTAAAGGCCTGGTGCTCGTGTCATTCACCGCCCCTTTCTGACTTGTTTCTCTGACTGGAGATTTAATAAATGGATAACCAGTAGATTTTTTAGTGTAGAGGGAATGTATTACTTGAAGTAATTCACAACTTGCCGACCCTACCCAGCCAATGGAACGGGACATGTTTTTTTTTTTTTTTTTTTACTATTGTTATTAAAGAGAGCCCATGATGGAAATCAGAGCCTTGAGGTGTCTGGAATCTCTGTAGGGTGGTTTAATCCCCCATTTTCCAGACATCTTGGTTCAACATAGTAGTTTTGATAAGATAACTGATATGTTGATATACTCTTCCTAGTTGAACATCTACTTACTGAAGAATTATAATAAAATGAGCCATTTTATAAGCACTCAGAAATCTAATTTAATCCAAATTCAATCTTACTGAAGTAAATAACACCTAGCTGAAGAATATTTAGACTCTACAATGACATAGAATTGCTTTCTTCATCGAATCTATTAAGAAATCCAAATATTATTGTAGACAGACCTACCTAATAGATGTTGTACTGTATTGTACTGAAAGTGTTATACTGATATAGACTATCATAAACTATGGTATGACTTATATTACTATGTAAACATTGTTCTTAAATCCTATTTTGCAACTGTGTATATCCGTATATTGTATGTATTTGTATACATACTGTGTGATGTTAAAGTTGACGCCTTTGCATATTATCATTGTTATTATGACTGTATATAATTTTGAAAATCCTTTTAATAAAAATTATTGAAACCAAAGAGAGCCCATGACATAATTAAGTACAAAAATCACATATTTTCCTAAGGAGAGGGAAGAGTCTGGATCCTAATGAGGTTTCCCTCGGTGTCCTCTGCCACTTGCCTAGACCCTCCTGCAGATCAGGGCCTCGCTCCTCTTCTCGCAGAAGTGCGGCCGTGTTCCAGCTTACTGCGCAAGCGCAACCATAATACAGCCGCGGCGGCCCTAATCAAATGCTGCAGATGGTGCGGTCCACCAATGCAGGAGGCAGGACACCGAAGGAAGCCACATTAAGATCCAGAGGCTTCCCTCTCCTTGAGAAAATATTTTCTTTTTGTACTTATTTACACCTCAGGTACACCTTAAGAAAAGTCTGCTTTTGTTCCCTAACAAATTGTTTATGGCAGTGAAACAATCCCTGATTCATTCAGCAGGTGGCACTTTATAAAATCTTGACTTGACCTTCTTAACCCTCCTGGTGGTAACCCCGACCTACACTCGGGGTAGCCGCCGCAGAGGATTTCTCTGCCGCGGGAGGGTTTTTTAAAAAATAAAAATAGTTTTATCCACTGTAGCTAGCAGTTTGTCAGCTAGCATTGCCCCCCAAGTCCTTCCACTCTCTATCGATCCCCCAGCGATCGCCGCCATTATACGTACCCCCCAGGGATTCCGCGATGGCGCAGCCTCTCTAATCAGCGCCAGGCTTCGCTATGGGGAGGATCGGGATTGCACATGACGTCGATGACGTCAGATGTCATGTCCGATCGTCGCCATAGCGGCGACTGAAGGACATTGGGGAGACTGCGGCTCTCGCGGGATCGTAAAGTATAGCGGCGGCGATCGGGGGGATCAGAAGGGTGCGGGGAGCCTTGAGGAACAATGGTAGCTAGCCTAGTGCTAGCTACCAAGGTTAAAACAACTTCAATTCAAAAAATCCCTCCAGGCTCTTCTCTCTAAAAACTCACAAGGTGCATTTCTCTCTGTTTTCCTTGTGTCCTACGCAAGAGTTCAGATCCACTTTAACTTGCAAATTGCAGTGGTGTGTTGGGGGGAGGGGGGGGGTGTTATGTCTCGTGTTTTGTAAGCAGGCAGATAATTTGCTATTTACACTGTAGTTTTGCTTTGGTTGACTTCTGTTTTCAGTATCTTGCACTGTGTGTGTATAAATATTCTTGGTCACTAAAGATTCTCCTAACAATCTCTAGGTGGTCTGGATGTGAAATCACAGGAGACTGCTTTACGAGCTGGCCCTGATATTCTTATTGCCACCCCTGGAAGACTTATAGATCACCTGCACAACTGCCCCTCATTCAGCCTCCATGCTATTGAGGTGCTGATCTTGGATGAAGCAGATAGGTAAGCATTTTGTACATGCTGCCAGTCTGCATTGCCAACTATGTTCATTGTTTGAGAAATAACAAGCTTATTATCAGACAACAGTGTTTATCTATTGCTTCCATGTTGAAATAAAAAATTATAGTGTGCTTATACATGTGTGCATGAAATATAGTATGGCACGGATCAGTTATGCAGTGTACTTGCATTACGAACATAAGCTTTAAAGAGACACTGTAACATCAAAAATATTCCCTGGGGGGTACTCACCTCGGGTGGTGGAAGCCTCGGGATCCTAATGAGGCTTCTCACGCCGTCCTCTGTCCCGCGGGTGTCTCGCTGCAGCCCTCCGAACAGCCGCCGACAGACCCGACTGTCAATTCAATATTTACCTTTGCAGGCTCCAGCGGGGGCGCTGTGGCTGCTTTCGGCTCCGAAGTAGACGGAAATACCCGATCTCAGTCGGGTCCGCTCTACTGCGCAGGTGCCGGAGACTTGCGCCTGCGCAGTAGAGCAGACCCGTCGGCGATCGGGTATTTCCGTGTACTTCGGAGCCGTCAGAGCGCCTGCGCAGGAGCCGGGAAGGTAAATATTGACGTCACCGCTGTTCGGAGGGCTGCAGCGAGACCCCTGAGGGACGGAGGACGGCGTGGGAAGCCTCATTAGGATCCTGAGGCTTCCCCCCCCCCCCCCCACCCGAGGTGAGTACCCCCAGGGGACGTTTTGACGTTACAGATTCTCTTTAAAATACAAAGATTGTCACCACTTTCTTCACATTAAAAACAGGGCTCCTTAGTAGTCTGTACACGTCGGTGCACATGCTCCGTGTGTGCTGATAAAAGCTGCATAAGGAGCACAGAGAATCAATATACAGCTGTAGAAGTAGAACGCTTTTTAAAACCACATTTTTATATGTGAAAATTTATGCTGATTGAAATATCTCGCCAAAGGGGGAATTTTATTGTTCAATTTTTCAAGCTACATGAATTGGCAAACAAAACTTGCATAATCCTGCATCAGCTTACCGTATTATTCAGAATATAAGATGCTCCGGACTATAAAACACACCTGGTTTAGAGGCCAAAAATCTAGGGGAAAAAAAATCATAAACCTGTTGCCTCTATGGGTCAGGGGCATCTTACGGATTCTAATCTACGCTACACTACACTAACCTCTGCTGCCCCACCAACTATGCTGCATTACATGCTACGCTACACTACCACTGCAAGCTGTCACCTTTTCCTGCTGTCGCGCTCCTCTTCCCCTCTTCTCACTGCAGTCCTGCTGCTGCACACACGCTCCTCCTCTCCTGCAGCTTTTGATATCCTGTACACTGCGGTCTTCTGCTGCTATATAGCTTTGGTCCTCCGTACTTCCTGGTGTGCTCCTACTTCCTAATTAGTGGTTCCCTGTGTGACCACAGTGGAACACGTGCGCCATACATCATGCATGATCCGGATGCATGTGCGCCGCTGTGATCATGCAGGGAACTACTAATCAGGAAGTAGGAGCCAACCGGGAAGTACAAAGGACCGAAGCTGTATAGTGGCAGGCGGCAGCCGTGTACGGGATCTTGGAAGTTGCAGGAGAAGAGGAAAGCGTGTGCAGCAGCAGGGCGAGAGCGAGGGAGAGAGGAGCGTGGCAGCAGGATGCGGTAAGTATATTCTGGCGGTAGGATGCCGTACCGTATAGTCTCAATCCAAAATGCACCCACTTTCCCTCCAGTTTTGGGGAAGAAAAAAGTGTCTTGTATTCTTAAAAATATGGTATTTGCATCCTATTGACTATTTCTATTAGAGAGTAGAGATAAAGGGATCCTAAGATGAAAATGATATTGAGGCGGCCATATTTATTTCCTTTTAAACAATACCAGTTGCCTGGCAGTCCTGGCATCAGTAGTGTCTGAATCACACACCTGAAACAAGCAAGTGGCTAATTCAGTCAGTGAAGCTGATCTGCATGTATCTTGCAGTACAGCTGATAGTAATGAGAGGGCAGCGCCACCTGCTGACGCTATGATACTGAAAGAAAATAGAGGAGAGGCCGGGGACCCCCTGGCCTAATAATGAAATAAATGGCATGTCGGGATAGATAACTGATTGTGTTGTGACTTCTCTTTGCAGGATGCTGGATGAGTACTTTGAAGAACAGATGAAAGAAATCATCACTCAGTGTTCTCAGCAGCGGCAGACACTGCTTTTCTCGGCTACTATGTCTGAGGAGGTAACAAATTTATGTCTGCTTCAATTGTGTCTTAAAGGAATACTTAAGGCAAAAAAAAAAAAATGACATTTACTCACCTGGGGCATCCCTCAGCCCCCCGAAGCTGGATGGTGCCCTCGCAGCCCCGCTCCGATCGTCCTGTCCCCGCCGGCGGCTACTTCCGGTTCGGCGACAGCCGCCGACAGGCTGGGAACGCGGCTGATTTTCCGCGTTACCAGCCGCTGCTATCACCCTCTATGCTGCTATAGCGTCTATATATACGCTATAGCAGCATAGAGGGTGATAGCAGCGGCTGGGAACGCGGAAAATCAGCCGCGTTCCCAGCCTGTCGGCGGCTGTCGCCGAACCGGAAGTAGCCGCCGGCGGGGACAGGACGGTCGGAGCGGGGCTGCGAGGGCACCATCCAGCTTCGGGGGGCTGAGGGATGCCCCAGGTGAGTAAATGTCATTTTTTTTTTTTTTGCCTTAAGTATTCCTTTAAGACATCATTTTGAAGTATTGTAAAAAATTTAGTAGATTTTGCTAAATATCTTCTGACAATTCAGATATAGATCATTTCAGTGTGATAAGTAGTGATAAAGTTATTAATGAATGGGAGTTGAAAGTTGCTCGGATGCATAAGGTGAAACAACACTGAAGGCTGAAGTGGTTAATTAGAAAAAAAATATTAAAAATTGTTTTAAATTTATTTTTCTTTGCAGAATTAATTCAAAATATTCTTTTTAAATACATATAAAAAATTGTGAGGCTTAACTACCTGCGGGCCGGCGTAGTTGAAATCTACGGCGGGCAGGGGGCGCTGCGGTTCTGACCGGACATAAACTCTACGTCCCATTCACCGCGTGCCCCCCGCCCGTCCCCACTGCGCTGTCCGCTCTGTCTCCACCGCAATCAGCTGCCCTGCCGCCTCTATGACGGCAGAGCACTGTGAGCCGGGCAGGAGCCGTTTTCATTGGCTCCTGGCCCTGTCATTTATGTAAGCTGTTCCCATTGGCTTACATGGAGTGACAGGGTCAGGAGCCAATGAAAGCGACTCCTGACCGGCGCACAGCGCTCTGCCGTCATAGCGACTGCAGAGATAGCAGCCTGCGGTGGGGACAGAGTGACGGAAGCGGCGGATTTTAGCGGCGATTCGTCGTGAAGCGGCGGTTTACTGTACCAGCACCCTCTGGTCCTTAAAGGGAACCTTAACCGGCGGGGAAAAAAAATCACTTACCTGGGGGCTTTCCCAAGCCTCCTGCAGCCGTCCGGTGCCCGCGCCGGTCCTTTGGTGCCCTCCGGTCTCCCTCCGCCGCTAAGTTTCGTTTTCGGACGACTGACAGTCGTCCTCGGGCCTCTTCCGCATTCCTCGTCGTAAACTGCAGTAAAGCGCGTCCGCATGACGCCAAACGCGTCATGCGGACGCACTTTACTGCAGTTTACGACTAGAAATGCGGAAGTGGCCCGAGGACGACTGGCAGTCGTCCGAAAACGAAACTTAGCGGCGGAGGGAGACCGGAGGGCACCGAAGGACCGGCGCGGGCACCGGACGGCTGCAGGAGGCTTGGGAAAGCCCCCAGGTAAGTGATTTTTTTTTTTTTTCCCCGCCGGTTAAGGTTCCCTTTAAGGGGGCAGAGGGTGCTGGTACTCAAGTGGTTAAAGTGCACCTCCGGTGTAAAAATAAAATGTACAGGCAGCACAAGTTACAGAGTAGCAGGAAAACAATGTCTAAAAACTGACCACTTGTGCCATAAAATCCAGGTTTTTGTTGGTTAGCCACGCTCTCTTTCTGAAAAACTGCCAAGGCAATTTTCTGACTTTGCAAAGACTGCTAAGAGATTGTGTCTGGGAGGTGCCTTGTAGTGTGGCTTGAGAGATACTCGCTTCTACCTGTGTCACTGAGCCACATTGTCTCAGAAGGAAGAGGTGAAGAGAGAGAGAGTAGTGCAGTGCCAGCCACAGTGTGTTGCATTCCAGAGCTACCACAGTGCTTCCCTGCTGCTTAATGAAGAAGTTAGCCATTGCTGCTCTGGGTGTAAAAAAAAAAAAAAAAAAAAAAAAAAAAAAAGGGGGGAACAGTCATAGTTCCCTTTGTAATTTACAGTGCTGGTCCACTTTAACGGAGTACCCATCTGATTTTAATTTTAATAAGGCAGTACAAAGAGATAAAATGATGTGCAAAGTGTAATCAACATTCAGATTTTCTATATTGATGTAAGAATACAATCAAATAATTCTACAAACTACATGTGCCTTCAGGGCTGGAACCCACAGGAGCGCTTTTGGCAGCGTTTTGGCAGCGTTGCGATACGCTAGCACTTTGCCAAAATGCTGGGCCAATGTTAATGGATGGGGCAACTTCCACAGGAGCGTTTGCGTTTCCCAGAAACGCAAACGCAGGACGTGCAGCATTTTGGGAGCGTTAGCGCTTCAATGTAAAGTATTGAAACGCTCAGCGAAACCTAAACTGAGCGGTTTTGCTAGCGTTTTGCAATTCAGCACACTGTAACAAAATGAAAAATTATTCACATGACCAATCAGGATAAAAACGCAAAACGCTACGCAACTGCTGAGCAAAAAAATACAATGTTGCAAAACACAACCGCAAACGCGCATGAATCCGCTTGCAAACCGCTCAGACAAAACTCTAGCGGTAGCGTTTCGCGTGTGCTGTTTTCAGTGGGTTCCAGGCCTAAGAGCCCATTTAGGCCTTTGAACATGCTATTCAAGCAATCATATCAGTTCCATATAACATGTGAATGTGCCTTCATTGGCTGTTCATAGTTTGGCCTCTTGGTCTATAGGAGACTCTGAATTTTTTTTGTGTGACTATAAGCAAGGAGGGTTTTTTTTTTCTCTCTCCTTTAATCATTCACTCAGTCTGCAAACGTTGCATGAATAACTAGTTATGTGTTTTTTTTGTTTTTTTTTTATATGCACATGTTGTGATGTTCATGACTACTATTAATCTGGTATATGTGTTCAAAATTTCTTTTGGCTGCAAGTTTAGGCCATTGCACTGGTACTATGTTTTAAGCTGTCCCAGGGTTAGTTATGCAAACTACTGGGGCTCACTATATAGAATTATAAATTCTGCACTAAGATATGTTCATCTGAGTGGGTAAGGGAGGGCTAGCCACCTGAAGTACCTACTTAAAGTAAGTTTGGGATGAAGCTTCCTGATGTTGGGGACAGGGAGTGGGGTGGGTTGGGGCAACAGGGTTTTTTGTTATGGGGGTTTGGGTTGGCCTATCATTATATAAGCAGCAAACAATTTGAGAGGTTCAAACGTATCCTTAAAGCAACAGATATGGATGATATCATTCCATTGATGGATCATGGCTAATCTAAGGGTTGTCTCCTGGAATGTCAGGTGACTAAATGACTCCATTAAACGTAGACTAGTATTTGATTTCCTTAAAGAGACAAGCCAGGCTAAATTCCTTTTTTTAACTTGTACTTATGTTCATCAATATAACCCAAGCTAAATCGCAGCTATCCTGCGGCAAAACGAGGGGTTAATACCCCCCAAATCCCCTCTGTTTAGTCCAAGGAGCGCTTCCTGAATGAGGCAGAGCTAATGGCAGTAGCTCTGCCTCTCAGCACGTCAATCCCGACTGATCGCTGCCTCTCCCTGCCCCTCTCAATCTGCCTTCACAGAGAGGGGCGGGGGAGAGGCGGAGATCCGTGCGGCGATTGACGTGCATGGAGGCAGAGCTGCAGCCTTAAGCTCTGCCTCCATGAGCAGCAAAATCCACGACCAAGAAAGTCACGGATTTTGCAGGGGGGATTTGTGGGGTATTAACCCCTCGTTTTGCCACGGGATTGCGGCGATTTAGCTTGGGTTATAGTTATTAACATAAATACAAGTTAGAAAAGGGAATTTAGCCTGGCTTCAGTGTCTCTTTAAAGTATCCCCACATGTCATTTGTCTACAGGAAACACATCTCACAGGGGGGAGTTTTGTCCCTTAAAAAACCTTGGATCTCCAGCTACCATGTGGCCCATTTTTCAACCTTTTCAAGGGGCACAGCAATATTAATCAACAAGTCTTTCCCTGGTACAGTGTCTGCAGTGCAGGTGGATACTGCAGGTAGATTTACTGTGGTAACACTTAATGTGGAAGGTAGAAAATTGACTATAGTCTCAATATACAGTACGTTCCCCCTCCTTTTTAACGTCTCAGTGTTGGAAAGTTTGGCAGGTAAACTCCGCAATAATCTTGATACCCCCATATTGATAGCCTGTGACTTCAATGTTGTTATTGATCCCAGCAAAGATAGACTTACCAAAAGTTCTCGCTCATATCCTTCTTTCTTAGAATGGCTTTCAAAATACGATTTTATACGACACCCAAAGCGTATAGATTACTCATGTTTCTCAGATCAGTTCAAATCTATCATAGACATGTGTTTAGGGACTAAGGATCTATTGCCTTTAGTTGAAGAAGTGAAATACTTACCACATGGAATTTCTGATCATTCCCCAATGATTTGGGATTTGCGTTGCCTAGGCCCCAAACTGAATTATATATGGAGAATGGGTCCATAGTGGCTGGAGGATCAAATGGTGCATTTTACTTGTAAGGAAGCTATGGAGCACTATTGGGACAAAAATCTGGGATCTGCAGACTTGGGTATTTGTTGGGATGCCGGTAAGGCAGTACTGCGAGGAGTGTTTCACGCCTCGATGTCCATCATAAGACAAAATGATAAGGCTTCACAAGAACTAACAGAGTCCAAGGTTACCGAATGTAAAATAAATTTGATGTCTAACCCTAGCCAGGAATCCTATGGAGAATGGACTAAGGCTAGACGTATTCATGAATTATCACTTTTACAAAAGACGAAACGTAAAGAAATCATAGCCAGACAGAAAGAATTCGAATTTGGCAACAGATGCAGTAAAATGCTGGCTTATATGCTTCGCTCGGTTGAGGCTTCCACTGCTATACCCAGGATGTTTTTCTGGGTCTGGAGTGGAATGTACAACTTCCATTGAAATAACACATGCCTTCTACGAATTCTACTCTGATCTTTACACTAGTCGTTTGGGCCCCTGTCAAGACTCTGCTATTTCTTTCTTAAAGGATTTAGATCTTCCTTGCTTGGGTGAGGAGGCAAGGTTGGCTCTGGATGCACCCATCTCAGTTGATGAAATCGACTGTGCAATATCCTCTTTCAAAAAAGGCAAAACACCAGGGCATGATGGGATACCCATTGAATGGTATTATAGAAAGTAAGCGTCTATCGAGCTCCATATTAGCCAAAGTTTTTGCTCATTCCTTTGGGGGGGGGGAGGGGGAGGTGCACTTCCAGAGTCAATGTATGAAACCTTGATAATTCTATTACCTAAACCTTATAAAAACTTGGAATTATGTGTGTCATATACACATATTTCATTAATCAATTCAGACGCCAAAATGTTGGCAAAGGTTCTGGCAAACAGGTTGATTGCATAGATTTCATCACTGGTACATGAAGACCAGACAGGTTTTATACCTGCTAGTTCAACCAAACTGAATATTAGAAGACTTCTTACAAATATTCAATATCCCCACACGAACGCAGGCTCTAGAGTTATCTTATCCTTGGACACTCGCAAAGCCTTCGACTCAGTAGAATGGTCATACCTACAGGTAGTACTATCTAAGCTAGGTTTTGGCGCCAACTTAAAAAGTGGTTCCAAATTTTATATGCTACTCCTAAGGGCTCGGATACGGGTAAACTCCAATATCTCAGATTCCTTTGTTATCCAGAGAGGGAGAAGGCAGGGATGTCCCTTCTCACCCTTGCTCTCCTCTTTAGCCATGGAACCGTTGGCAGAATTTATTAGGACCTCTACAAATCTTGTAGGCTTAAAAATTTGTCATATGGAGGAACGTATATCGTTATATGCGGATGACGTTTTGTTATATTTGGCTGATCCTGGCCCATCTCTTGAAGAGGTGTTCAAAATATATGAAAATTTTGGTAATGTTTCTGGCCTTAGAGTAAATTAATCTAAGTCTGCCCTGTTACCTCTGGATGACAATGCTAGGCATCATATCCATCCATCTTCAAAATTAGAAATAGTGGACTCGGTCTTAGGTCCACTAGTCATTGTTATACATCTATGAGATAAACAGGGTTAAGAACAGATTGTTAATTGACTTCTTTATCTGCTACATATTGTTGAACCTTGCTGTAATGCTATTAAAATGATGGGCCTGGGGTTCTCTTTTGTGGGTGGTGGGTAGGGGGAACATTTTTATTTTCGTGTTATGTCTATTTAAAAAATTTCAATAAAAATTCTCTTTTAATAAAAAAAATTAGGCCCCTGTAGCTGAAAATCCTGAGTTAATCACAGGAAACAAAGCGGCTGGATTAAGTATGTTCTTTTCAGTCTCTGTGGGTGTGGTTACATCCTGTACTGTGTCATCCCACTGTTAAGACTGCAAGGAGAGAGGAACAGTCTGAATCTCTGAGAAGACTGCAGCCTGTGGCACGGGAAGATATGTGTACTGGCTGGGTAGTTCATTTGTATATAATTCAATTCTAATGAGCTTCTGTTTAAAGCAGCATTTATATAATTGTCACTAGCTGGTTGGGAAGCTGGTAAATTAAACACTGGGTTATTTAGCACTAAGAACAACCCTGACTGTACTGGATAGTACTAATGATTATATTGATCCACAGGTTCAGGATTTGGCTGCAGTGTCTCTCCGTAATCCAGTGCGGGTCTTTGTAAATAGTAACACAGATGTCGCCCCTTTCCTGCGTCAGGAATTTGTTAGGATACGACCAAACCGTGAAGGTGATCGGGAAGCTATTGTTTGTGGTAAGTGAATATTTTAGAAATTAACAGATTGTGTGCGCAATTAAATCAGTAGCTTAATTCTTTCATTTGATTACCCAAGAACCAGCTCTGAGCATGATTCCAAATATATCATGATAGCTTCATAAAAATTAAGTCAGTTACCTCGATAGAGGGACTTTCTGTTTAGCTTACAGTTTAACTGTGCACTTCTGTTCATGGGTGAGCATGGCCGCACTTCTCAGGCACAGGGCGACTCGGGAATGCACAATGATATGGAGCTGCTCCAGTTCGGTGGAAAAAGCCGAACCCAAGCAGCTCCATGCTACTGCGCTGGTGTGACCTGTTTTTTTCCCGAATGCAGTGTAGTCGCGCTCCTGTCTATAAGCCCTTGTTTAGAAGCTTCGGGGGTTCCCAACACTGGAATGGTGAGGTGGAGGGGGATAGCAGAGCCTCTGGATTACCTAGAGGTTTTTCTCTACTGAGGTATCTATTTGCGATCCATGGCAATTTGCTACTCGGTCACTTTGGTGCAGGGTGAGCTGAATGATGGTTCACCCTGCTGCCGGTGAAATTCCAAGCAGCGATGATTACTATTTTCCCTCCGAGTAGCAACTGAAAGGGAGAAGCAATTCAGGGTCTAGCAATCACCGGAACCCTGAAGTACTGATGTGCTTCCTGCGCACTATAGTATTGTGTCTATAGCTGAGCCCAATTCAGATGCTATGTGAAGCCCTGCCTCAATCCATTTGGGCCACTTTTGTCCCTATAGGTACACTTTTAAACTGTTCTTTCCACCATGAAGAACCTGCCATTGCAAAGTGTTCACTTCAGATCTTTAGAAGACCTGTCCTAAATAATCATTTGCCCAGTTATTTAAGTCCTTTTTGTCACATGCACCTTGTCCCTACAAAGATATTTCTAAAGGCTGGTAAATGTCTGACCAACAATCTTTACTGAACCATTAAATTAAGCCCTGATGATGATTATGGCTGTGTTAATTACTGTGACTTCTTCACCATTATTATTCCAGCACTTCTGACCCGCACTTTCCAGGACCACGTTATGCTCTTTACACAGACCAAGAAGCAGGCCCATCGCATGCACATCCTATTAGGTTTGATGGGTCTGCGGGTTGGTGAACTCCATGGAAATCTCTCCCAGACTCAACGACTGGAGGCCCTCAGGTAAGGGGAATTCTCCTTTTAGATGTAATCTGTACAGTAAACCACTGGGAACAGGTCCAACAACCTTTCTTTTTTGTTTTCCCCAGACGATTTAAAGATGAACAGATTGATATCTTGGTGGCTACTGATGTGGCAGCTCGAGGATTGGATATTCAAGGTGTTAAAACGGTTAGTCTAATAACTACGATATAGTCACTGTGTTAGGATATTTGCTTAATACAGCTTTGTCAAGTTGTTAAGTTTGACAGAAGTAAACGATAAATACCCTTTAAAGTGAGTCTGAAGGCAAAAAAATACCCAGATACTTACCTAAGGAGAGGGAAGGCTCTGGGTCCTACAGAGCCTTCCCGTTCGTCTCCTGGTCCCCTCATTACAGCGCTAACTCCCCCGTTAGTAGTCTAAAACCGACTGCTCTCTTCCGCTGTGGGAGGCTTTAGACGTCTTCGGGAGCCCGAGTGCTCCCGAAGACGGGCCACTCTGTGCTGCACATGCCCGAGCACACTCACTTGCGCACGCGCAATACACGCTGTCTGTCTTTGGGAGCACTCTGGCTCCCTAAGATTTGCAAAGCCTCCTGCGGTGGGAGATTTGAATGGGGGAGCCAGCGCTGGAACGAGATGACCATGAGAGGAACGGGAAGGCTCCCTCTCCTTAGGTAAGTTTTATGTTTTTTTTTTTTTTTTTTGCCTTTAACTCCCTTTAAAGGATGCCATGCATGGACAGCGTATGGCAATATTACCATTACTTCCACCAGTATTTGCGCCTATCCCGAACAAACAGCCGCTAGTGCGCCTGCGCAGGATCGCGGAGAGGTAAATTAAATCACCGCTTGTCGGGAGGTTTAGGGGGAGCCAGCACTGGATTCCGACAAGCTTCTAAGCTCGGGGAAGCCTCATTGGGACCCTGAGGCTTCCCCCTCCCGAGCTAAGTATCCCCCAGAGCGTTTTATTTTTTAGTTACAGAGTCTCTTTAAGCCTCTGGGGCCTTTCACGCTAATGCAGCACAGTATTTTACCGCATTCCGACCGCAGGGCAATGTAAGTCTGTGCTTTAAATCACATTGCCTGCGGTGCTCTGCGCTGTAAGTCCCACTATCTAACGCGAGCGCATACCTGTGTTACCGTGCGGTCACCTGTGGCGATCTGCGGCAGACCGGACGTCACGTAAGTCTATGGTAACGTGTGTAGTTAACAAACCTGACGCAGTTTTCCGCTTCCTGCATGCGTGAAAGCGTATTTTAGCAATACGCTTCCACGTACATCATCGATTTGCCAACCGGAAGTGAGTGGCATTTCCTGCTTGGCTGGATTACAGACAGGGATTAAGCCGTACTAATGCGGTAATCCCCAAAGGCCTATTTTTGGCAATGCGATGTGGCCCCTGGGCCGCACAGCTAAAACCAACCAGTAGTCTGAACCCGGCCTCTGTGTTTACTGTATGGAGAGCTCTCCTGCAGTCTATTCACAGTTGCTGTTGAGAACTAATTAGACATTTTGATCCAGGTATACAAACAGAACACAAAAGTGAATGTCTTCAGCAACTATATGTGGTATAAAGACTTTTCAATGTGTGCTGTAAACCGTTCAGATCCACCTTAAGAGGGCAGCTTTTATTAATCATCTGTTTTGACATTTAGGTCATAAATCTGACTATGCCTGCCACAATGAAGCACTACGTTCACAGAGTTGGTCGCACAGCTCGTGCTGGTAAGGCCGGTCGATCTGTGTCTCTGGTTGGCGAGGAGGAACGAAAGATACTTAAGGATATTGTAAAGAAAGCCCAGGCTCCTGTGAAGGCCAGAATCCTCCCACAAGGTGAGAGTGGTGGATGGAGCTGTATGGTGAGATGTCAGTCTTCTGTTATATGTAAAGCTACTTACCCATGTCGCGATTGTGCAAGACCTTTTTCCCGCGACCGGCGGTGGTTGTTTTGTTGCGTGAAGAGCGATTAATTTGTGGGTACGTGTGCACGATTAAGCTAACGACATTTTGCCACACATGGCAATTGCGACTGTCACGGTGCATTAGATGCTTAAGATCCCCGACTACTCCTGCACAAAGAGCCACGATTGTTGGAAATCTTGTTCTTGCCCATCATGTACCGTTGTGTGTTCCCATGGCTAGGAAGATGGATTGGAGAATGGTCATTCGTTGGGTTGCTTCGCTGAGGATTCCTCAATCCATCTTCCATTAAGTACGGGCATTTATATAGTGTATGACTCTAGCGTTGAACAATTAGAGGACATTGAGATAAACTCTGATATTCTATGTGACTGTGTTGATCTCTCGCTCTCAGATGTAATCTCCAAGTTTCGTGAAAAGATAACCAACATGGAAAAGGAGATTTATGCAGTGCTACAGCTGGAGAAGGAGGAGAAAGAGATGCAGAAATCAGAGTCTCAGGTGAGAAATTCTCACCTCACTGAGAATTTGGCTTGTACTAAACATATACTCAGATATGTAGTGGACAGCTCCAAAGTAGTTTCCTAGCGTATGAACATGAAAGTTATCTAATTTTTTATTTATTTTTTTAGATCAGCGCAGCACAGAAGAAGCTGCAGAACGGAAAGGAAGAGCAATCTCAAGAGAGGAGCTGGTTTCAAACTAAGGAAGAAAGAAAAAAAGAGAGATGTAAGTGCTTCAAGTGACATTAGTAGTGGCACAAGTGTGTCAAGACCACTTCAGCTATTTTGAGCTTCTGTGTAAGTTACCTGAACTGGGTCCTACAAGCTAAACTAAAGAAGCCTCTTGTTCTTGACCTCTCTATGAAGATTTATCAGTCTGTTGGTTTCAAGTAAAGCAGGGGGGTATGCAGTAGGTATTTAACGAAGCTCACACTTGATTATAAACCACTTTAAAATATTTCAATTCCAGGTGCTCAGTACCCTTTTGGAAAGATAGCATTTCTATGGAATAAACCTTAGGTGTGAAAATGGCTCGGAAGACCCAATCGATCTTTATCCTGCCCACCGGCAATGTAAAATGGACTAATAACTCTTGCAAATTTTTGCCCCAACACACACAGATATTTGCAATTATTTGCGAAGCCCAGCCTGCACACCAGTCCAGCAATGCACTCTTTTGCTAAACAAAGTTGTGCTGCTGCTAGAATAACAAGGATTCTATGGTGGCATTATAAAGCAAGAGCTTAGCATTATTAATATTTAGGAGAAAGCCTTAATGATTTTGGATTATTTATTAAAAGGAATCCCTTGCATATAAAATAATTCATAGTATAAGTTAAACAGGATTAAATGGAAAAATAAGCATTATTCATCAGGCCTTCCAGTCATTAGCATTTTTAAAAATAAACCATAGGTGTACAATCATGCTTAAAGAGAACCTGAGATGAAACCAACCAAAAAATTCATACATACATGGGACTTCGTCCAGCTCCCTTGGCGCCATCCTCTGCCTCCTGGGTCCTCCGTAAGGGCTACCAGTAACTTCAGAAGTCGGGCTTATGGTGCATGCGCCACCCGGCCACGCGTGCGCCCGCGGCCGCACTGTGCATGTGGCAACTGGCTTTGACTGGCCAAAGTTACCAGGAGCCCTTACAAAGGATTCAGGAGGTGGAGCGCTGAGGAAGCAATCAGGCCGAAGGGGGCTGGAGGAAGCCCCATATAAGTTACTGGTCACATTACTTTTCACTTCGTTTCCTTTTAAACTGTATAAAAGTATCCTAAAGCATTCCTTACAAATTTGTATTTCATTTTATCTATGTGGGTTTACTAAAGACTTATTTATTTTTTTGATCAAGATGCTGAGCTTTTATGAAGAGGTGATTGCAAAATGAGATATTGGTAAAGCAGTAGGTGTAATATACACAGACTTTGCTTTTTATACTGTTCTCCACAACAGAAGGCAAAGAGCAGTAGTAAAGGATCATATTTAAAATAAGAAACTGCTTACAGTGAAGCCCTGCAAGAGTCCGTACTGATTTCAGTTCTTTGAATTTATTAATAATAAAGAATATGAAGTAAAACACAATGGCCTCAATTCACTAAGCTTATCTCCTGTCTTTAATAACGTTTCTAGTGTTATCACCATGGTGATAAAGCATGTAATACTCAGGAAACATTTTACCTCAGGCAAACCTAAAGTTAACTCTTCAATCCTTAAAATAACTCCAGGATTCTAACGTTAAAGACGGGCTGTAAATTAACTGCATGTAAAAATAACTACAGAGGAGGTAACTTAACTACAGAGGAGGTAACTTAAAGGGTCACTTAAGTCACACAAAAAAATGGGTTTTACTCACCTGGGGCTTCCATCAGCCCCCTGCAGCTGTCCGGTGCCCTCGCAGCCTTGGTCCGATCCTCCTGTCCCTGCCGGTGGCTACTTCCGGTTTCGGCAACAGGCTGGGAACGCGAGTGATTCTTCGCGTTCCTGGCCACAATAGCACCCTCTATACTGCTATTATGGCAAGGAAGGCCGCAATAGCAGTATAGAGGGTGCTATTTTGCCCAGGAACGCGAAGAATCACTCGCGTTCCCAGCCTGTCGCCGCCGGCGGGGACAGGAGGATCGGAGCGAGGCTGCGAGGGCACCGGACAGCTGCAGGGGGCTGGTGGAAGCCCCAGGTGAGTAAAACTTTTTTTTTTTTTTTTGCTTGACTTAAGTGTCCCTTTGAGAAGTGAAGAGATAAGATAACTCTCTCACAGTGCAGTGGCAAGTTTACTCTTGCCTTATTATCTCCAGCATGATCTTAGTGAATTGAGGCCAATGTGCTTTACAGATGCCTTGCTCTGCTATAGCAGAGTGACATCTCTTTTGCAATGGGGAGGGGAGAAGGAAAGATGCTCAGTGGCTTCCGACAGAAGGAGTAATTATAATAACAATGGACTCGTCTGTTGATAATCGCTTAAAGGGAACCAGAGATGAACGTTTCACACAAAATAAACATATCAGTTGATAGCTTGTAAAGAATAAATGCTCTACCTGATAATTTCGCCGCTCTGGTGGGCCTTTTTTTAGTGTTTTTTATCCATTATTGCTCCAGGAAAAATCAAATATGGCCGCCGGCTCATATCCCTTCTCCTTCCGGGTTATGAGTTGTTCTGGGTGTGCTTTCTAGGCTATATGAGACTATGCTGCTATCTAGGCTAAATGCAGCCTTTCATCTATGTACTTTCATTTTGGTATGATATCTGCCTGTAGGAAGTGTCTCTCATAGGAATGAAACTGCAGTCATCATCAGTATCTACAGTATGCAGACAGAGTGCACACAGAGCACACAGGGATCATATTGCAGCCACAGAGCTTCTCTCTCAGCAGGAGCAGCCCCTCCTATGTCATCAGAGCTCTCAGTATGCAAAGCAGGAAATTCAAGCCAGGAGGGGGAAGGCTTGGGGTGAAGACTCCACAGAAGAGTGACTCAGCTATAATGATTCCAGGTCAAACTTTGACTGAATAGGCGTGGATTCTTATCACAGTTGCTAATAGACTAATTAAGCAGATAACAATGAAACTAAAAGCAGGGTAGGTGTTTACTGTCATGTTCCCACTGATAAATGTAATAAAATACATGAGGGTGCTTTGTCTCTGGTTCTCTTTATAGATCCAGCATGCCCGATTATTAAGTGATCTCGGCAGACCTTGGGAGACTCCTGTACACACACTAGATTTTTGGCTGGCACTACCCCAATCAGCCTAGAACAGTCTAGTGTGTATTTACCTGGTTTTAGAGGCAATCTTATTAATATGTCTAAATCAATGGCAATTGATAAGCTTAGCAAGTGGGGTTTTTATCCCTAGGTCTGTACAGAGGACATCAATTGCACTTGGGAGATTTTACCATCTGTTTAGTAAGGGGGTCTTCATATTAAAGAGGAGCTGTTAGGTATAGGGTCTCAGAGAAAATAAACACATATATCAGTAGCTAAAGATTGGCTGTACTTACATTACATATGCATTTCACTGTCCACGTTTGGATTTCACAGAATTTGTATATAGTATATGCAGAGAATGATGCTCCTGACAGCTCATGGCAGGTTCCATGTTTGTGAAGCCAAATGTGTCGTCATGTCCTGCCTGCTTCTGATCACAGAACAGCTCATACTGAATAACACTAGTTTGCAGTGAATATTAATGAGCCATGTGGCTAGGAACAATAGCGGACTCCTGCAGTGTACGCTGCCCGGAGATTTATCTGTGCTGTGGCTGGACTGAGTTTTAGAAGCTGCTGAAACTTGATCCCGTCTTCTCCTTAGCAGCCGAGGGGAGGGCCCCAGAATGCTTTGCAGTATGTTATGCGGCTTGCGTCCAGCTTAGCTCTAAGCTTTGCTGATAAGCATACATCAAAGGTAAGATAGATCTTTATCTTCAGTAATGTCTTTTTGGCTTCCTTCTAAACTGTTTAACACAGGAGACTAGAGGTTTAAATTAGCTTCTGCAGCCTGACAGTTACTCTTTAAGAGTGGTTAAGATGTGGAATATTTTACTACATTAAATAGTTATGGCAAATTCTACATCTGCATTTTAAAAGGGGCTTTGATGATGTCCCTACATTAAAGATCTCCACAGCTATAATTACTAGGTGTAGAAAGGTGATAAACGTTTAGTTTCAAAAGTAATGCTTAGATTCACACTAATCGTCATTTACTTTTTTAAAATGTGCCATGTTCAGTTCTAGGTATATATGGGTTTTAAGCTGAGATAATAGACACGATCAAACATGGTCTGCTGCATTAAACATCACAAAATGATAAAATGATTGCTACAAAAATGTTTCAATCTTTGGGATGTAAGAGTTGTATTTTCCTCATATTTCGGAGGGATTATCCTCCTTGTTCCATTTTCCTTGCACATCCCAAACACCTACAAAAAGGTTGTTTGCATCCCTTCAAAATGTACCCTGAGGGCTGGAACCCACAGGAGCGCTTTTGGCAGCACTGCGATACGCTAGCAGTTTGCCAAAACGCTGGGCTAATGTTAATGGATGGGGCAACTTCCACAGGAGCGTTTGCGTTTCCCAGAAACGCAAATGCAGAACCTGCAGCATTTTGGGAGCGTTAGCGCTTCAATGTAAAGTATTGAAACGCTAGCAGAAACGCTCAGCAAAACCTAAACTGAGCGGTTTTGCGGTTCAGCACACTGTAACAAAATTAAAAATAATTCACAGGACTAATCAGGATAAAAACGCAAAACGCTACGCACCCGCTGGGCAAAAAAATACAACGTTGCAAAACGCGACCGAAAACGCGCATGAATCCGCTTGCAAACCGCTCAGACAAAACGCTAGCGGTTGCGTTTTGCGTTTGCTGATTTCAGTGGGTTCCAGGCCTCAATGAGATTGTAAGCTCTGCAGAGAGACTGTGATGTGTAATGTTCAGAGTTATTGTTAATTATATGGTATACTGTCTGATTAAAAATTCAGGTTAAGTTTTGCAGATGATCTGGTTCTCCTGGTAAGTATTATGCTTTATTTACATGTTCTCTCTTTTGTGTTCTGTTAGTGTCACATGCGCTTCAAGAATATGACTTAGCACTTAGAGGAAAGAAAAAGAGGAAGAAATTTATGGAGGACTTTAAAAAGAAAAAAGAGATGACGGTAAGCTGTTGCCTAAGCTGTTCAGTAAGCCAGCACCTATTCATTAGGATACCTTAGGCAAGTCTCCCTAACACTACTACTGCTTATAGAGCCTGTCCTAGTGGCTGCAGCTCTGGCGCTTTGAGTTCGCCAGGAGAAAAGAGCGATATAAATGTTATTTGTCTTGTCTTTGCCTTTATCAGGATCTCTAGAGCAGGGTGCGGTGAGATAATGCGGTATATATTTGTGTGCTCCTGTTGTTAGATGAGCAGAGCTTGTGTCCCAGCACACTTCCCTCTGTGCTTTGCAGACAGATGATGGGAAATCTTTACAGCTCTCTGTAAAAGCGAGGACTAATTGTTTCTGTGGAGGGCAGAAGCCTACAGAGAACATCCCTAGACTGGTGATCATAGAAGCATTCCACTAACTTCACATTGATCCAGAGAACTAGTGATTTTTATTTTTTTTTAAACACGTTTATTGAGTCAAATAATAAGATAGCAGCATAGTATATATCAAAATCAATCACCGTGTGCAACAATACCAACACCTGATTATCAGTACAGTAATAGGTGGTACAGTAAGAAGAGAAGTAACTCAGAGCAATCTAAAGTACATCCAAAGCAATGGTTCTATTGCAGCTATCACAGCAAACTAGTGATCTTTGAATTCCACATCTGCTGTTTTTTGACTTATATTATGTTTTTTTCCAGGCTGAGGAACGTTCCCAGTTTGAAGTATTAAAGGCACAGATGTATGCAGAGCGTTCAGCAAAAAGAGATCGCAAACCCAAGAGAGCTCGGGCAATGCCAGAGGATGAGCCAGCAGGTAGACACCAGCCGCAGTAGTGCTGATGACCAATATAGTGGCTTCTTTATTATTATTGATTATAAAGCACCAACACATTTTGTGGAGCTGTACAGAGTAAGAAACAAACACGGGTTACATAATACACAAGGAATACACATAAATAAAGACACTGGTACATAATACAGAATTGGGAGATCTAGTAGTTACAGTGACAGGTGTAACCTGATAAACCAAACGTATAACAAATTCCAAGACACAATAAGCCGATAGAGCCCTGCCTTTGTGAGCTTACAATACTAAAGTAATAGGGAGGAAACGAGAGGTAGGGTATTATACAAAATGTATACCTAAAGGCAGTATATTTAAGGTTATATATTTAGTAAGGAGCACAACTTAGCCAGAGGTTGAAGGGGAACAGTGTAAGTTAGAGCGTATGCTTGTCAGAAAAAGTGAGTTTTGAGGGAGCACTTAATGGGCAAAGGCAGAATGCAGCTGTCATCTGAAGGTCCTGTGATACCACCGAAAACTGATGTCCGCAGAGCGATAGCTTTATACCGGTCAGTTAAAGAGAAACTCGACCAAGAATTAAACTTTATCCCAATCAGTAGCTGATACCCCCTTTTACATGAGAAATCTATTCCTTTTCACAAACAGACCATCAGGGGGCGCTGTATGACTGATATTGTGGTGAAACCCCTTCCACAAGAAACTCTGAGGACCGTGGTACTCCTGGCAGTTTCCTGTCTGGAAACCTTGCTGCATTGTGGGAAATAGCGGTTTACAGCTGTTTTCAACTGCCAAAAAACCATGCAGCTGCTACATCACCTGCCAACAGTAAAAATGTCACCATGTAATAAATATCAGAATGTAAATCAGGGATGTAAAAGATTTTACAATGGGCAAACACTGACTAAATCATTTATACATAATTATTGTAAAAATGAAGCACTTTTTTTTATTACATTGTTTTCACTGGAGTTCCCTCTTCAAGGCCAGCAATACCCAAGCCTCAGTGAAGCTGCAGTGACAGCAGGAAGATACTAATGCAGGATCTAGGTCAAACATAGCCACCATATCTCCTTTCTGTCACTCCTCCTCCCACTATGCAGGATTGGGTAAAATTGAAATGCAGCAAGTTTGCTAGAGCTGTTGTCCTCTGAACCTGTACACACTAGAGATTAAACTTGACCGAAATAGCCAATAACAACCGCCGCTGCTGAGAATCTAGCATGTGTACAGCGGCCCCCAATGCCCTTTGATGCCTCAGCCAACTGAAGGAACTGTTCTGCTTACTCTCCCCACCCGCTGTGTGATGCTTCTCGTGCGCCACTCCATCAGCGCCCCCCCCCACATAGCAAAAGAACAGGCTTGCAAAACATTGCTTTTTCTGACATTATGTCTGTATATAAAACCTCAATCTTTCCTGATGTCAAATTAGTGTACTGTGTGTATAAAGGGAAGGGCAGGGCAGTCCATTCTGTTCTGAAGAAAGATCGGGGGAGGAATGGCCATACATGTCATGATACAGCTTGCAGTGGGAACAAGAATAGCGGTCTGGTAAGAATTCAATTCAATAGATTTGTGAAGACAATTGAGCTGAGATTGTGGATAGCTGTACACACATGCTAGATTGCTACCTCAAATATCCTCAAGTGATCATTGGGACCAATGATAATCTAAAACATGTATACAGCTTTAAGTTAAGTAATTGGGCAGATTTATCCAAAACAGTGGAAGGAAAATTAGAGCTAAGAAGGTGCAAAAGCAGTTGCTGAGAACTACCAATAAGAATCTATAATCCAGTTTTCCTTGCACTGGTTTCAAAAGCTGTGTCCTAATGGAAAGAATCATTGTTGTCAAGAAGCAGATTCGGGCACCATCCGTCATTCAGCTCATTTATTGTAAAACAACTCGTGCAGTACAAAGTATCAAATGGATATCACCTGATTTTCCACAGCGATACTGTGTGGGGTAAGGTGGAGGTGGGTGTTTAGGGCTGCAGAAGGGTCGGCGCCGGCCGTTTCGCGTCCACCGGGACGCTTGGTCACGCTGTGTTCCACAAGAATGGCCGCCGAAGCGCTTCCGGCATATGACGGGGATAAGCCCCGCCCCTTCCGGTTGCGCATCGGCGCCAGTGCTAGGAGGTGATTGGTCGGCAGGCAGAAGGCGCTCGGATCACAGTACGCATGCGGGGCCTGGTGACGCGTAATAGGTGCGACCTTAAGGTCGCACGGCCAACCAAAAACAAACATTTACATTTAAAGTCAGCCCTCACAGGCGTAGCAACATAAGCCACGCCGCCCTATTTTACGCGTATACGGAAGTCATGCGACCTCCAAGTATGCCCAAACGGTACATACCACCTAGCCTCAAAATACATGCATATATCAGATCCAAGCGCCATCTTGTGGCCGAAACAATTAGTGCACTACTGTGTGCTGTGTATCCACAAAATTACATAGTGACTGAAACCAATAAAAGTTGGGGCGGGGTTTACAGGAGACCATACAATTGCACATATTCCAGAAACACTTAATCCTAAGTAGCCTGAACCTTTATATACAGTATTACTAGCTACAATAGGGGAATATGGGGAGTATTTCACAGTATTGCCATCACAGAACAAGGAGGGAGGAGGAGAACACCAACACACCATTAACAACCTCAATTTACACATATAGTACAAAAAGCTACATAATATAAACATTAAAAGATCCCTGGGCGAGATTTCATCTAAAAGGGCACCTCAGGGGTCCAGCATACAAGAGAGTTCTATTTTATCATTTAAACCAAGGGGGCCCATAGCATTAGTTTGTGGACCCCTGTGGCATGCTCCTTTGCAAACCTCTTCCTTGGGGCGTGGGAGGAGTCTGCCGTATTCTCCGAGAACAATCCGTTTCGGAGATGCGTCAGACAATGGTCGAGGTATGTGGACGACGTCCTGGTGGTGTGGTCGGGCTCTGACCATGAGTTTGACTTATTCATGAGATATCTGAATACTAATGAAATCAATATGGAGTTCACGGCTGAATTGAGTCATACGGAGGTCACGTTTTTGGATCTAAAATTGGAGATCCAGGATGATGGGATTCATAGCAAGGGCTACAGGAAACTGACGGCCACAAATGCAATTTTACATGCTAACAGCTTCCACCCGAAATATGTCATTGGGGCAATCCCATATGGACAGTATCTGAGATTAAGGAGGAATAACAAAAAAAGAGTCAGATTTTGACCGACGGGCAGATGAAATGACAGAAAGATTTATTAAGAGAGGCTACGATCCTGCCCAACTAGGAGCGGCCAGACAGTGTGCCAAAGAGAAAGATAGGGTAGACCTGTTAATCTCTAAGAAAGGAAGGGAATCGGACATAAAAAGAATGACCTTTACATTTGACTACACCCCCATGGCAGAGAAGATTAGAAAGACTGTTTTTAGACACTGGGACGTTATTATGAAGGATACTGACCTGTCGAGGAAAGTGGGAGGACTGCCACGAGTAGCCTTTAGACGGGCACCTACCCTGAGGAACATGCTGACTCGAAGTGAGTTTATTTCCCCTAGGAAGACGACTTGGTTGAACAGAATCATCCCGAAGGGGAAATTCAGATGTGGACATTGTGTCCACTGTCCCCACATGCTACTCCAAAGGAATGTGCAGGTGGGGAAAAAGGTGTTCCAGTCTAAGGCTTTCTTTTCCTGTACTACCGATTTCGTTGTCTATGTGATGTTCTGCCCATGTGGCCACTACTACATAGGCCAAACAACTCGTCCATTAAAGGTCAGGATAGGAGAACACTTGAGTTCGGTGAAATCCGGAAAGAGTGGGACAAGGCTCGTGACACATATGAATGAGGAACATGTGGGGAATTGTAGGGATTTAAAATTTGCAGTATTGGAAAGGGTTGAGCCTCAGAGACGAGGGGGTGATAGAGAGAAGATGTTGTTGAGGAGGGAGACCTGCCTGATCCTACAAACTAATGCTATGGGCCCCCTTGGTTTAAATGATAAAATAGAACTCTCTTGTATGCTGGACCCTGAGGTGCCCTTTTAGATGAAATCTCGCCCAGGGGATCTTTTAATGTTGATATTATGTAGCTTTTTGTACTATATGTGTAAATTAAGGTTGTTAATGGTGTGTTGGTGTTCTCCTCCTCCCTCCTTGTTCTGTGATGGCAATACTGTGAAATACTCCCCGTATTCCGCTATTGTAGCTAGTAATACTGTATATAAAGGTTCAGGCTACTTAGGATTAAGTGTCTCTGGAATATGTGCAATTGAATGGTCTCCTGTAAACCCCGCCCCAACTTTTATTGGTTTTAGTCACTATGTAATTTTGTGGATACACAGCACACAGTAGTGCACTAATTGTTTCGGCCACAAGATGGCTTTGGATCTGATTATATGCATGTATTTTGAGGCTTGGTGGTATGTACCGTTTGGGCATACTTGGAGGTCGCATGACTTCCGTATACACGTAAAATAGGGCGGCGTGGCTTATGTTGCTACGCCTGTGCCGGCTGACTTTAAATGTAAACGTTTGTTTTTGGTTGGCCGTGCGACCTTGAGGTTGCACCTATTATGCGTCACCAGGCCCCGCATGCGTACTGTGATCCGAGCTCCTTCTGCCTGCCGACCAATCACCTCCTAGCACTGGCGCCGATGCGCAACCGGAAGGGGCGGGGCTTATCCCCGTCATATGCCAGAAGCGCTTCGACGGCCATTCTTGTGGAACGCAGCGTGACCAAGCGTCCTGGTGGACGCGAAACAGCTGTCGCCGACCCTTCTGCAGCTCTGAGCACCCACCTCCACCTTACCCCGCACAGTATCGCAGTGGAAAATCAGGTGATATCCATTTGATACTTTGTATTGCACGAGTTGTTTTACAATAAATGAGCTGGATGACGGATGGTGCCCGAATCTGCTTCTTGACAACAATGAATCTATGATTTGCTTCCTTCTTACTATAAAATATTTATCATGTGAAGATTACAGTCTAGTACTTAGATTGACATAACTTTTAACATTTTGTTTTTCAGCCAAACCATCCAAATCAAAGAAGCAGAAGAAAAACACAGTGTTTGACGAGGAGCTAACAAACACAAGTCATAAAGCTCTGAAGAAGTTCCGAGCAGGGTAAGTGTGTATCAATTGATCTGTATTGTGAGATGACCTCTCCTTGGCCTCTTTCATACAGGAA